>NW_018744235.1:0-262102 GCF_001683475.1 Chenopodium quinoa | reverse complement strand
CTCATTTGTTTCAAATAGCTTTGTTTAAATCTGTTTGACTTTCATTTGATTCAAAATAGCTTTGTTTGAATGTGTTTTACTTTCATTTGATTCAATTAGTGTTGTAGAATGTATTTGACTTTCATTTGATTTAAAAGACTTTGTTTGAATGTGTTCGACTTTCATTTGATTCAATTAGCTTTGTAGAATGTATTTGACTTTCATTTGATTCAAATAGCTTTGTTTAAATGTGTTTGACTTTCAATTGATTCAATTAGCTTTGTAGAATGTGTTTGACTGTCATTTGATTCAAATAGCTTTTGTTTGAATGTGTTTAAATTTCATTTAATTCAATTTGCCTTGTAGAATGCATTTCACTTTCATTTGATTTATATAGCTTTGTTTGAATGTGTTTGACTTTCATTTAAATTCAAAAGCTTTTTTTTGAGTGTGTTTGACTTTCATTTGATTTAAAAGGCTTTGTTTGAATGTGTTTGACTTTCATTTGATTCAATTAGCTTTGTAGAATGTATTTTACTTTTATTTGATTCAATTAGCTTTGTTTAAATTTATTTGACTCTCATTTGATTCAAATAGCTTTGTTTGAATGTGTTTGACTTACATTTGATTCAATTAGCTTTGTAGAATGTATTTGACTTTCATTTGATTGAAATAGCTTTATTTAAATGTGTTTGACTTTCATTTGATTCACTTAGCTTTGTAGAATGTATTTGACTTTCATTCGATTCGAAATCTTTGTTTGAATGTGTTTGACTTTCATTTGATTCAATTAGCTTTGTTTGAATGTGTTTGACTTTCATTTGATTCAATTAGCTTTGTAGAATGTATTTTACTTTTATTTGATTCAATTAGCTTTGTTTAAATTTATTTGACTCTCATTTGATTCAAATAGCTTTGTTTGAATGTGTTTGACTTACATTTGATTCAATTAGCTTTGTAGAATGTATTTGACTTTCATTTGATTGAAATAGCTTTATTTAAATGTGTTTGACTTTCATTTGATTCAATTAGCTTTGTAGAATGTATTTGACTTTCATTCGATTCGAAATCTTTGTTTGAATGTGTTTGACTTTCATTTGATTCAATTAGCTTTCTTTGAATGTGTTTGACTTTAATTTAATTCAATTAGCTTTGTAGAATGTATTAGACTTTTATTTGGTTTAATTAGCTTTGTTTTAATGTATTTGACTCTCATTTGATTCAAATAGCTTTGTTTGAATGTGTTTGACTTTCATTTGATTCAAATAGCTTTGTTTGAATGTGTTTGACTTTCATTTGGTTCAATTAGCTTTGTAGAATGTAATTGACTTTCATTCGATTAAAATAGCTTTGTTTGAATGTGTTTGACTTTCATTTGATTCACTTAGCTTTGTTTGAATGTGTTTGACTATAATTTGATTCAATTAGCTTTGTTGAATGTATTTGACTTTCATTTGATTCAATTAGCTTTGTTTGAATGTGTTTGACTTTCATTTGATTCAACTAGCTTTGTAGAATGTACTTGACTTTCATTTGAGTCAAATAACTTTGTTTGACTGTGTTTGACTTTCATTTGTTTCAATTTGCATTGTAGAATGTATTTGACTTTCATTTTCTTCAAATAGCTTTGTTTGAATGTGTTTGACTTTCATTTGATTCAATTAGCTTTGTAGAATGTATTTGACATTCATTTGATTTATATAACTTTGTTTGAATGTGTTTGACTTTCATTTGATTCAATTAGCTTTGTAGAATGTATTTGACTCTCATTTGATTCAAATAGCTTTGTTTGAATGCGTTTAACATTCATTTGATTCAATTAGCTTTATAGAATATATTTCACTTTCATTTAATTTAAACAACTTTGTTTGAATGTGTTTGACTTTCTTTTGACTCAAATAGCTTTATTTGATTGCGTTTGACTTTCATTTGATACAATTAGTTTTGTAGAACGTATTTGACTTTCATTTGATTCAAATAGCTTTATTTGAATTTGTTTGACTTTCATTTGATTCAATTAGCTTTGTAGAATGTATTTGACTTTCATTTGATTCAAATAGCTTTGTTTAAATGTGTTTGACTTTCAATTGATTCAATTAGCTTTGTAGAATGTATTTGACTGTCATTTGATTCAAATAGCTTTGTTTGAATGTGTTTAAATTTCATTTAATTCAATTTGCCTTGTAGAATGCATTTCACTTTCATTTGATTTATATAGCTTTGTTTGAATGTGTTTGACTTTCATTTAAATTCAAAAGCTTTTTTTGAGTGTGTTTGACTTTCATTTGATTTAAAAGGCTTTGTTTGAATGTGTTTGACTTTCATTTGATTCAATTAGCTTTGTAGAATTTATTTTACTTTTATTTGATTCAATTAGCTTTGTTTAAATTTATTTGACTCTCATTTGATTCAAATAGCTTTGTTTGAATGTGTTTGACTTACATTTGATTCAATTAGCTTTGTAGAATGTATTTGACTTTCATTTGATTGAAATAGCTTTATTTAAATGTGTTTGACTTTCATTTGATTCAATTAGCTTTGTAGAATGTATTTGACTTTCATTCGATTCGAAATCTTTGTTTGAATGTGTTTGACTTTCATTTGATTCAATTAGCTTTCTTTGAATGTGTTTGACTTTAATTTAATTCAATTAGCTTTGTAGAATGTATTAGACTTTTATTTGGTTTAATTAGCTTTGTTTTAATGTATTTGACTCTCATTTGATTCAAATAGCTTTGTTTGAATGTGTTTGACTTTCATTTGATTCAAATAGCTTTGTTTGAATGTGTTTGACTTTCATTTGATTCAATTAGCTTTGTAGAATGTAATTGACTTTCATTCGATTAAAATAGCTTTGTTTGAATGTGTTTGACTTTCATTTGATTCACTTAGCTTTGTTTGAATGTGTTTGACTATCATTTGATTCAATTAGCTTTGTTGAATGTATTTGACTTTCATTTGATTCAATTAGCTTTGTTTGAATGTGTTTGACTTTCATTTGATTCAACTAGCTTTGTAGAATGTATTTGACTTTCATTTGAGTCAAATAACTTTGTTTGACTGTGTTTGACTTTCATTTGTTTCAATTTGCATTGTAGAATGTATTTGACTTTCATTTTCTTCAAATAGCTTTGTTTGAATGTGTTTGACTTTCATTTGATTCAATTAGCTTTGTAGAATGTATTTGACATTCATTTGATTTATATAGCTTTGTTTGAATGTGTTTGACTTTCATTTGATTCAATTAGCTTTGTAGAATGTATTTGACTCTCATTTGATTCAAATAGCTTTGTTTGAATGCGTTTAACATTCATTTGATTCAATTAGCTTTGTAGAATATATTTCACTTTCATTTAATTTAAACAACTTTGTTTGAATGTGTTTGACTTTCATTTGACTCAAATAGCTTTATTTGATTGCGTTTGACTTTCATTTGATACAATTAGTGTTTCGGGGTTTTCTGATGTCCTGCGGGAGAGTTACAATTCCGAGACTGGAACCGGACGCCTGTACCTGCAAAATAACGGAGACTCCTGAGAGCTCCGCCTCCAACGATCAAGTTAGTACCTGATTAAGGAGTAATCAATACAGAAGTTAAAGTAATCAGATCTCTCTAGGTGAGAGTGCTTAGTGTTGGTAATCTGCGTTGTTAGCGAGATTAGCCGGTTGCTAATAAGTCTGTTCTTCTCTGCTTGATCTCTTAATTATTCGGTTCTTTTCTGTTGTGTGATTAATGAGGATTAATCGAGTATTTATAGCCTTGGGAAGCGTGCAACTCTTTAGGTTTAAGGTAAACCTAGGGCTGATCGGGCCTCTAGACTGAATTGGGCCTTGATGGCCGGTTGTCCCACTTGGCATGGGTGGACACGTGGCGTGTCTTAAGTGGTCCGTGGAGGACGTATCTGTGACTGACACGTGGCAAGCTCCTGTTGGCCTTCGTGAAGGACACGTGGCGGAACCTGGTTGGTCCACTTGTCAGACGGTGATTGGTGGATAAAAATCCCCTAATCATTTGCCCCTCACAGGTGGCACGCGACTGGTCACGTGTCGCCTGTGACAGGTGTCGCACGGTGACAGGCGACGGCCCGTTACAGGTGTCACCTTGTAGACGGCCGAGAGATTTTCCCGCCCAAATTTGAATTCGGAAGCGACCCTTCGCCTTCTCATTTTGCCTATAAAAGGAAGTGCTGACTTCGGTCATTTTCACATTTGAGAACTTTTGCGAGAACATTCGGACCCCTGAACTTGCTCTGACATTTTCGGACTTTTTCTGCCTACCGCCTGTTCTGACAAGCCGACTGACCCGAACTTCCAGGACTTCATCAACCGTCACCCGTTCAGGTAACTCAGTTCTCTTACTCTTAATTTTCTTTTTATTTTTTGAAATGGCACCATGGAAGCACACGACACGCCCTAAGTTAGTGATCAGCCGGTCACCGGGGACGGCTGAATCTAGGACTAGGAGTGCCGCCTGCCCTTTTCTGGACCCATCTTTGCCCTTTATACAAAGTCCGACTGAATCTGTGTCTATGCAGAACGTGATGGCCAGAACAAAAAAGACTGCTATGATATCAAACTCAGACGGCTCCTCCCAAAGGGTGCTCCTTAGCGAAACATCTGACCAGGCGCCAGATGTAGAACGAGGCGACTGTCAAGCTGACAGTTCTGAGAGAGGGACCAAGGTGTTCCCTTCTCATCTAACCGTGGACATGTCTAATTTTCCTTCTGCTCCTTCTAAGGGAGAGGAGGCGGGCCCCTCTAGGAGAGGGGAGGAGTCGTCCTCTTCGGACTCGTCAGGGGACGAGTCCGAATCCAGCTCTTCTGACCATAGTTCTTCTGGCTCAGAAGAAAAACATAACCGCCTACAAGAGGCGAGAAGTTCTCATGCAGTGGAGAAGGGGGATAATTGGGCAGAGCCGTCCGCCTCTTACAGAGAGGAAAACGCCCCCTACTACTGCAGGGTGCCCCGGGGCCGGATTGCAACCATGCGAGACAACGTGGCGAGCTTTATTGCTAACCACAAAATGGGCCCGGAGTATTTACTGTTTGTGCCGGATCCAGAAGATACTGTCGTCTGGCCGGCTGGTACCAGCTATGGTGACGGCTGCTTTGGCTGCTATGTGGCGGCCATCAAAGCTGGACTGCGCTTCCCATTACATCCGGCTGTTCAGCGGATTTTAGATGGGTATGATCTGGGGTTATGGCAGTTAGCCCCCAACTCTTGGGTAAACGTACTCGGCTATGTGGCCGGGTGCGAATTGAACGGGGTGGAGCCAAGTTTTGAGGCTTTCGCCCATATGAACTATCTCAGCCGGACCCCTAAGTCGGGAGGTACCGGCTGGTATCAACTAACAAGCCATAGGGGTTACCTCATGACGAGAGGTAAGGCAAAAAAAATGGAAGGATTGGCGGAACACCTTCCTTATTATCGAGAGTTCAGACACGGAGCTGAACAAACGTTTTAACAAGTGGAACAGGGATCCGCCTCTTCTCGCAGGCGGCCGCAGCATGCCGCCTGTTCCCCCAAAGGCTAAAAAAGAGATCCTAGACAAAGGACTCTTCAAAGTAGAGACTAGGGTGAACTCTACTTCAGGGGTACGAGAGCAAGTACCCCTAAATTGCGTCCCGAGCTTCAAGTGGCTCTATGACGAGTACTTCTTGGCCGCCTGTGGCCTCGGCAGTCGGTGCTCTAGAGGTAGCCGGCCTGACGAATACTCTGTTTTTTCACGCCTTGTTTACTTGGGATTTTTACTAACTTTGCTGTTTATTTCTTTCAGCCGACGCCATGAGTAAAATAACAGCATCTAAGACTGCGGCGGCCATGCTGCGGGTCTCACTAATGAAGCAGTCGTATGTCGACTCCCCCAGCAAGGAGGCACCCTTGGTAGGCTTTGAAAACTCTTCTCCTTTTAGTTGTATTATGCATATACTAACTCTTTTTGTTTTCAGTCTGGCACTCCAAGGGCTTCTTCCTCGCAACAGCCGGACCCCAAGGCCCGGAGGACGACTGTTGCCAGCTCTCCTGGGTCTTCCAGGAAAACAGTGGCGGCTGAGAAGCAGCCGGCCACTTCTTCAAAAACCCAGGCGGGGCCGCCTAGATGTATGGACCCTCACTTGTAAAAACTCACCCTTGCTTCTTTCTTGATTAAGTCTAACTTGTTTTATCCTTTTACTTAATGCAGCCGGCCCCCAGGGACTTGACTTGGTTGAGGTAGCCAAGTCAATGGTTAAAGTAGTTCCTCCCTCTGACAGGGAAGCGGTCAAGGGTGCCGGCACCCTTGACCTCGATGGAATTTCAGGGATCCTAGCTGAGGTATACTTAGCACCTTTTTGAGCTTTTGAGTTCCAGGACGCCTGTTAACTCTTTTGATTGGAAACTGACGCCTGTTGTTCTTTGTACTTAGGCCCTGCTCCGAGTCAACAGCCTTCGCAAGCCGATTGATCGGAAAAACAAAGAGGTAAAGGCCGCAAAGGCTATGGCCGCCTCCAGCTGTGATAAGGCAATGTTTCAAATTGCCCAAAATGAAGTACTGACCCTTGATCTTCTTTATTATCAGGCGCAGGCGACCGCCGCTGTTCGGGCTCAGCTAGAGACGGCCCAAAAGAAGGTTGACGAGCTGGAGGGGACCGTCACCAAACTTAAAGCCGAGCTGAAACCCCTTCGCCAAAAAATGCACTCTTACGAAGCCATGGAGAAATCTTTGGCTAACGTAAAAGAACGCCTGGTGAACCAGGAGAAGAGTCTTACCCAAGAACTCTCGGACAAGGCCGAGCAAGAGAAACAAGAGCTCGTCCGGGAGATGGTGGAAGACTCCGCCCAAATCCAACGCATGACCTGGGAACGACTGTTCCCCAGTGCCGACTTTGCCTCATGGGAAAGAACGTACCGCCAGTGTTCGGAAATATATAATCAACAGATCCTGGCGGCTGCTGAAGAAGAGGCGATGGACGTTGCGTTGGAGGAGGAAGAGCCGGTTGTGGCGCTTGTGCCACTTGGGGGTAAGGCATCAAAAGATGATGCAGCTAAGGCCGAGTCCAGCAAGAAGAGTGCTGACCAGGCGGCTGCTGCTGATACTGAACTGCCCCCTTCTTAAGCTTTAAGTATTATTTTTTTTTTTTTCCTTTTCACGGCCTGCGTGCCGTTTGCTTTGTAATTACCCGGCCAGGGGGCCGGGGTTTTGAATATTCTGCTGGTCTTTTATGGCCGGCTCATTTTAATCAAATTTTTTGTTTTTGTTCAAATTTGTCTAAGTATTTGAAATTTGCTCACTAGACCGACTGTTGTGTATGGCCGAACGTTAAGACAGGTACAAATAGTAAGTATGCCGCCTATGCCCCTGGACGACTGGTTGTCTGTTTCCAGGATAGATGATCAGTCGGCCATTTAATCAATCGGTATTCGAACTCTTTATTCAATTTGACCAAGTAAATTGAATTACCTAGTAGCCAAGGAATTTAAGTAGGAAACCAAGCGGCGGGTACCGGTTGTTTCCCTTTATTGCCAGTGTTGGCCTTTAATTTGTTATTTGTTAACCTAGCAAGAGTATTGGTTGAGAGCCTTTGTTTTAAAACAAGTGGACGACTCATACCTTTTAGGCTCCATACTAAGTTTGAGTGACTATTAAGTTAACATAGGAGTTACTTAGTCTTTGTCACAATCTTGATTGAGTAGTCAAGGTATCAGGCGGCGTAGGCCGGCTAGACCCCTTGATTCACCAATGTTTGTTGGCTATTTACTCAATAGGTTATCCAGTAGGAATAGGGGTTCGAGTGCCCTTGTTTGTTTAAAACAGGCGGACGACTCAAACCTTTTAGGTTCCATACCAAATTTGAAGGAGTGACTATGAGTTAACTTTGGAGTTACTCAGTCGCCGTCACTTTTGTTTGAGAAGTAGAGGTACCAGGCGGCGTAGGCCGGCTAGACCCCTTGATTCGCCAATGTTTGTTGGCTATTAACTCAATAGGTACCCCCTGCATTTATCCCAAGTAATACAGGCGGTCATCTGACTCAGATGTCAACTGCTACCACTGGTTTGGTTAGTGATAGAGTTATCCTTGTCTCAAAAACGGCTACGTGGTTGCCCTTTGGGACAGTCGTATAGGTGCCGTGTAATTAGTTTATAGAACAATGTTCCACCCAAAAGGGAGCTGCTCTCTGCGACGAATTTCATCCTAATGGATGCCGCCGGACGCCTGCTATAATGTTGGGACAGGTCGGATTAGTTTTTAAAAGTTTGGATCAGTTGACTAGGCGCCTGGTCTGATCATTCGGCCAGTGGCCTTGGTAAGTTCTTGGTGAACGTAGGTGCTAAGTAAAAGAAGGGTAGCCGCCTGTTAGGTACAGGATCGGCCAGGCCCTAATCTTTTTAGCTAAGTATGGTGAGTAAAACACTCGATGGAGAGTAGCCGACTGTAAAGGAACAGACGGCATGCCCCTCTAAGGATAGAGTGAAAAACTCAATGGAGAGTAGCCGACTGTAAAGGTACAGACGGCATGCCCCTCGTAATACAAAATTGAATAGTAAGTGCAAACTTTATTAAGTAGCTCTTTACTTTACATCATTCAGAAAAAATATTTTTTAAGGTTATCTACATTCCAGGTTCGAGACAACGGTTGTCCGCCTGGTGTTTCCAGACGGTAGGTACCGTCCCTGACTTCCTCATAGATTCGGTAGGGTCCTTCCCAGTTGGGAGTTAGTTTGCCAGACTCATTAGCCCTACCAACTGCTTCCATTTTTCTAAGTACAAAGTCCCCTACTTTGAGTGGACGCCTGTGTACTTTTTTGTTGTATGATCTAGTCATTCTCAGGCGATAGATCTCATGGCGCAAAACAGCATTGCCCCTCTTTTCAGGAAGTGAGTCTAATGCCAGGCGCATAGCTTCCCAGTTTGCCTCTTCGTCATATAGCATTCCTCGAAGAGTCGGCTCGTAGTGTTCTATTGGAAGAACAGCTTCTGCACCATAAGTTAGGAGGAAGGGAGTTTCTCCAGTCGCCCCTTTTTCAGTCGTCCTAATGGCCCAAAGAACATGTGGTAGTTCATCTGCCCATAGGCCGCCTGCTCGTTCAATCTTTTTCTTGAGGCCGTCTGAGATGATTTTATTAAAGGCTTCTACCTGGCCGTTTGCTTGTGGACGGCCGACAGATGCAAAGTAATGTGCAATTCCTTGGTCTCCCAACCAGCTTTTGAGAACAGGCGTCTCGAATTGGGGACCATTATCAAAAACCATAGACATGGGAACCCCGAACCGAGTGATGACGTTTTTCCAAATGAATGAAATTACATCTTTCGTCTTGATTCCCTTTACAGCCTCCGCCTCTACCCATTTAGTGAAGTAGTCAACGGCAACAAGTATGTACCTTCTGCCGCCTGTAGCAGGCGTATATGGCCCCAGAATGTCCATGCCCCACTTAGCAAACGGTAGTGGGCTGTGAATGGTAGTGAGGTCAGTAGCCGGACGGTGAATTAATTTGCCAAACCTTTGGCACTTGTCACATTTTTTCACCATCTCCATTGCATCTGCTTCCAAAGTAGGCCAAAAGTAACCCTGCCGCCTTGTCCTTTGAGCAAGCATCCTACCACCTATATGGGAAGCGCAGAAACCAGAGTGAAGATCATCTAGTATCTCTCGTCCCTTTTCAGGAGTAACACACTTTAAGAAGGGTTGAAGGTGCCCCCTCTTGTGAAGTTCTCCCTGTATCATTTCAAAACAGGAGGCTCGTTTTTTCAGTGCTGCCGCCTGTTGAGGATCATCCGGCAGTGTACCGTTTGTCAGATATGCCCTGATTGAATCCATCCAGGTTGAGCTTCTGTCTAGAATTCCAATAGGATTTTCCTCGATGCTTCTCTTCTCCATTACTTCCCAAAACACAGTCCGAGGAGTATCGGAGGAGGCGGATGATGCTAATTTCGAAAGTGCATCTGCCTGGTTGTTTTCTGATCTCGGCATTTGGATCAGATGGAAATCCTCAAGGGAGCCGACTGCTTGTCGGACCGCCTGTAAATACTTGATCATGGCCGGATGTGTTGCTTCGTATTCGCCATTGTACTGACTCACTATCAGTTGTGAATCAGAACAGGCGTCTATTTTCCTTGCCCCTGCCGCCTTACACATGCGGATCCCGGCTAGTAAAGCTTCATATTCTGCCTCATTGTTTGAAGCCTGGAAACTGAAGCGTAGAGCATACTCGAACCTGTCGCCCTCTGGAGATTGACATACGACGCCTGCTCCACAACCGTTTGAAGTGGAGCTTCCGTCCACATATACCTTCCAGACTTGGTCTGGAACTTGAGAGTCAGGAGGACGGGTCATCTCTACAATAAAGTCAGCAAAGGCTTGCCCCTTCACTGCTTTTCTAGGCTCGAAAGTAACTTCGAGACTCTGCATTTCTATGGCCCATTTGATCATTCGTCCGGAGGACTCCATGGTGGTAAGGGGCCGCTTGATCGGTTGGTCGGTATACACGACGACTGCATGTGCCAGAAAGTAGGGCTTCAATTTTTTAACAGCCATGAAGAGTGCAAGACCAAATTTCTCCACTAGGGGATACCTCAACTCGGCATTTTTCAGTACGTGACTGACAAAGTAGACCGGAAGTTGACAGCCGTCCCTTTCAGCAAGGAGCACCGCGCTTAACGCATGATCAGAGACGGCCAGGTACATGTACAGATTTTCTTTGGGCAAAGGGCTGACCAGCCTCGGCAAGGAATGCAAGTGAACCTTTAATTTCTGGAAGGCGGCCTCAGCATCCGGCCCCCATTCAAACCTTGCCTTTTTCTTAATTGCCTGGAAAAAGTATAGGCATTTGTCGCCTGATCGGCTTAGGAATCTTCCCAAGGCCGCCAGACAACCTGTTAACTTCTGAACCTCTCGAACGGTACGAGGCGACTGCATGTCAATGACCGCCTGTACCTTCTCGGGGTTCGCCTCTATTCCTCTCTGGTTGATAAGGAATCCGAGAAATTTCCCAGACTCAACTCCAAATACACATTTCTTGGGATTGAGCATGACATGGTGCCGCCTGAGTGTGGCGAAAGTTTCTCGGAGGTCCGTCAGATGATCTTTCTGAAGTTTAGTCTTGACAATCATATCATCAATGTATGCCTCGACGTTTCTCCCAATCTGATCAAAGAACACTGTGTTTATCATTCGTTGGAAGGTAGCCGGAGCATTCTTAAGACCAAACGGCATGACCGTGTAACAGTATAATCCCTGATCAGTGACGAAGGCCGTCTTCTCCTGATCTTTCTTCCACAAAGGAATTTGATGAAAACCAGAATAGGCGTCCATAAAACTCATCAAGGCATGGCCGGCTGTTGAGTCGACCAGGTTATCAATTTTAGGCAGAGGGTAACTGTCTTTGGGGCATGCCTTGTTCAAGTCTGTGTAGTCTACACACATTCGCCAGGTGCCATTCGGCTTTTTAACAAGTACCACATTTGCAACCCAATCTGGGAAGTAACATTGCCGAATGAACCCTGCATCAAGTAATTTTTTGACTTCGGCGGCTGCCGCCTGACCTCTTTCTTCACCATGGTTCCGTTTCTTTTGTCGTACCGGCTTCTTTTTCGGATCCACAGCGAGTTTGTGTACTGCCAGATCAGGACTAATGCCTGGCATTTCATGGACTTCAAATGCAAAGATGTCCTTGTATTCTTTCAACAGGTTGTGAAAGTCGTCACCAAGGTTCGAATGTGTTTGAATGTGTTTGACTTTCATTTTAGTCAATTAGCTTTGTTTGAATGTGTTTGACTTTAATTTAATTCAATTAGCTTTGTAGAATGTATTAGACTTTTATTTGATTTAATTAGCTTTGTTTTAATGTATTTGACTCTTATTTGATTCAAATAGCTTTGTTTGAATCTGTTTGACTTTCATTTGATTCAAATAGCTTTGTTTGAATGTGTTTGACTTTCATTTGATTCAATTAGCTTTGTAGAATGTAATTGACTTTCATTCGATTAAAATAGCTTTGTTTGAATGTGCTTGACTTTCATTTGATTCAATTAGCTTTGTTTGAATGTGTTTGACTTTCATTTGATTCAATTAGCTTTGTTTGAATGTGTTTGAATTTCATTTGATTTAATTAGCTTTATTGAATGTATTTGACTTTCATTTGATTCAATTAGCTTTGTTTGAATGTGTTTGACTTTCATTTGATTCAATTAGCTTTATAGAATGTATTTGACGCTCATTTGATTCAAATAACTTTGTTTGAATGCGTTTAACTTTCATTTGATTCAATTAGCTTTGTAGAATACATTTCACTTTCATTTAATTTAAACAACTTTGTTTGAATGTGTTTGACTTTCATTTGACTCAAATAGCTTTATTTGATTGTGTTTGACTTTCATTTGATACAATTAGCTTTGTAGATCGTATTTGACTTTCATTTGATTCAAATAGCTTTATTTGAATGTGTTTGACTTTCATTTGATTCAATTAGCTTTGTAGAATGTATTTGACTTTCATTTGAGTCAAATAACTTTGTTTGACTGTGTTTGACTTTCGTTTGTTTCAATTTGCATTGTAGAATGTATTTGACTTTCATTTTCTTCAAATAGCTTTGTTTGAATGTGTTTGACTTTCATTTGATTCAATTAGCTTTATAGAATGTATTTGACATTCATTTAATTAAAATAGCTTTGTTTGAATGTGTTTGACTTTCATTTGATTCAATTAGCTTTGTTTGAATGTGTTTGACTTTCATTTGATTCTATTAGCTTTGTAGAATGTATTTGGCTTTCATTTGATTCAAATAGCTTTGTTTGAATGTGTTTGACTTTCAATTGATTCTATTAGCTTTGTAGAATGTATTTGACTGTCATTTGATTCAAATAGCTTTGTTTGAATGTGTTTGAATTTCATTTAATTCAATTTGCTTTGCAGAATGCATTTCACTTTCATTTGATTTATATAGCTTTGTTTGAATGTGTTTGACTTTCATTTAAATTAAAAAGCTTTTTTGAATGTGTTTGACTTTCATTTGATTTAAAAGGCTTTGTTTGAATGTGTTTGACTTTCATTTCATGCAATTAGCTTTGTAGAATGTATTTTACTATTATTTGATTTAATTAGCTTTGTTTGAATTTATTTGACTCTCATTTGATTCAAACAGCTTTGTTTGAATGTGTTTGACTTTCATTTGATTCAATTAGCTTTGTAGAATGTATTTGACTTTCATTTGATTCAAATAGCTTTATTTAAATGTGTTTGACTTTCATTTGATTTAATTAGCTTTGTAGAATGTATTTGACTTTCATTTGATTCAAATAGCTTTATTTGAATGTGTTTGACTTTCATTTGATTCAATTAGCTTTGTAGAATACATTTCACTTTCATTTAATTTAAACAACTTTGTTTGAATGTGTTTGACTTTCATTTGAGTCAAATAGCTTTGTTTGATTGCGTTTGACTTTCATTTGATACAATTAGCTTTGTAGAACGTATTTGACTTTCATTTTCTTCAAATAGCTTTGTTTGAATGTGTTTGACTTTCATTTGATTCAATTAGCTTTGTAGAATGTATTTGACATTCATTTAATTAAAATAGCTTTGTTTGAATGTGTTTGACTTTCATTTGATTCAATTAGCTTTGTTTGAATGTGTTTGACTTTCATTTGATTCAATTAGCTTTGTAGAATGTAATTGACTTTCATTTGATTCAAATAGCTTTGTTTGAATGTGTTTGACTTTCAATTGATTCTATTAGCTTTGTAGAATGTATTTGACTGTCATTTGATTCAAATAGCTTTGTTTGAATGTGTTTGAATTTCATTTAATACAATTTGCTTTGTAGAATGCTTTTCACTTTCATTTGATTTACATAGCTTTGTTTGAATGTGTTTGACTTTCATTTAAATTAAAAAGCTTTTTTTGAATGTGTTTGACTTTCATTTGATTTAAAAGGCTTTGTTTGAATGTGTTTGACTTTCATTTGATGCAATTAGCTTTGTAGAATGTATTTTACTTTTAACTGATTTAATTAGCTTTGTTTGAATTTATTTGACTCTCCTTTGATTCAAATAGCTTTGTTTGAATGTGTTTGACTTTCATTTGATTCAATTAGCTTTGTAGAATGTATTTGACTTTCATTTGATTCAAATAGCTTTATTTGAATGTGTTTGACTTTCATTTGATTCAATTAGCTTTGTAGAATGTATTTGACTCTCCTTTGATTCAAATAGCTTTATTTGAATGTGTTTGACTTTCATTTGATTCAATTAGCTTTGTAGAATGTATTTGACTTTCATTTGATTCAAATAGCTTTATTTGAATGTGTTTGACTTTCATTTGATTCAATTAGCTTTGTAGAATGTATTTGACTTTGATTTGATTCAAAATCTTTGTTTGAATGTGTTTGACTTTCATTTGATTCAATTAGCTTTGTAGAATGTATTTGAATTTCATTTGATTCAAATAGCTTTGTTTGAATGTGTTTGACTTTCATTTGATTCAAATAGCTTTGTTTGAATGTGTTTGAATTTCATTTATATCAATTTGCTTTGTAGAATGCATTTCACTTTCATTTGATTTATATAACTTTTATTTGAATGTGTTTGACTTTCATTTAAATAAAAAGCTTTTTTTGAATGTGTTTGACTTTCATTTGATTTAAAAGGCTTTGTTTGAATGTGTTTGACTTTCATTTGATTCAATTAGCTTTGTAGAATGTATTTTATTTTTATATGATTTAATTAGATTTGTTTGAATTTATTTGACTCTCCTTTGATTCAAATAGCTTTATTTCAATATATTTGACTTTAATTTAATTCAATTAGCTTTGTAGAATGTATTAGACTTTTATTTGATTTAATTAGCTTTGTTTTAATGTATTTGACTCTCATTTGATTCAAATAGCTTTGTTTGAATGTGTTTGACTTTCATTTGATTCAAATAGCTTTGTTTGAATGTGTTTTACTTTCATTTGATTCAATTAGTTTTGTAGAATGTATTTGACTTTCATTTGATTAAAATAGCTTTGTTTGAATGTGTTTGACTTTCATTTGATTCAATTAGCTTTGTAGAATGTATTTGACTTTCATTTGATTCAAATAGCTTTGTTTCAATGTGTTTGACTTTCAATTGATTCAATTACCTTTGTAGAATGTGTTTGACTGTCATTTGATTTAAATAGCTTTGTGTGAATGTGTTTGAATTTCATTTAGATCAATTTGCTTTGTAGAATGCATTTCACTTTCATTTGATTTATATAACTTTGTTTGAATGTGTTTGACTTTCATTTAAATAAAAAAGCTTTTTTTTGAATGTGTTTGACTTTCATTTGATTTAAAAGGCTTTGTTTGAATGTGTTTGACTTTCATTTGATTCAATTAGCTTTGTAGAATGTATTTTACTTTTATTTGATTTAATTAGATTTGTTTGAATTTATTTGACTCTCCTTTGATTCAAATAGCTTTATTTCAATGTGTTTGACTTTCATTTGATTCAATTAGTTTTGTAGAATGTATTTGACTTTCATTTGATTCAAATAGCTTTATTTGAATGTGTTTGACTTTCATTTGATTCAATTAGCTTTGTAGAATGTATTTCACTTTCATTTGAGTCAAATAACTTTGTTGGACTGTGTTTGACTTTCATTTGTTTCAATTTGCTTTGTAGAATGTATTTGACTTTCATTTTCTTCAAATAGTTTTGTTTGAATGTGTTTGACTTTCATTTGATTCAATTAGCTTTGTAGAATGTATTTGACATTCATTTAATTAAAATAGCTTTGTTTGAATGTGTTTGACTTTCATTTGATTCAATTAGCTTTGTTTGAATGTGTTTGACTTTCATTTGATTCTATTAGCTTTGTAGAATGTATTTGACTTTCATTTGATTCAAATAGCTTTATTTGAATGTGTTTGACTTTCATTTGATTCAATTAGCTTTGTAGAATGTATTTCACTTTCATTTGAGTCAAATAACTTTGTTTGACAGTGTTTGACTTTCATTTGTTTCAATTTGCTTTGTAGAATGTATTTGACTTTCATTTTCTTCAAATAGCTTTGTTTGAATGTGTTTGACTTTCATTTGATTCAATTAGCTTTGTAGAATGTATTTGACATTCATTTAATTAAAATAGCTTTGTTTGAATGTGTTTGACTTTCATTTGATTCAATTAGCTTTGTTTGAATGTGTTTGACATTCATTTGATTCTATTAGCTTTGTAGAATGTATTTGACTTTCATTTGATTCAAATAGCTTTGTTTGAATGTGTTTGACTTTCAATAGATTCAATTAGCTTTGTAAAATGTATTTTACTGTCATTTGATTCAAATAGCTTATTTTGACTGTGTTTGACTTTAATTTAATTCAATTAGCTTTGTAGAATGTATTAGACTTTTATTTGATTTAATTAGCTTTGTTTTAATGTATTTGACTCTCATTTGATTCAAATAGCTTTGTTTGAATCTGTTTGACTTTCATTTGATTCAAATAGCTTTGTTTGAATGTGTTTGACTTTCATTTGATTCAATTTGCTTTGTAGAATGTAATTGACTTTCATTCGATTAAAATAGCTTTGTTTGAATGTGCTTGACTTTCATTTGATTCAATTAGCTTTGTTTGAATGTGTTTGACTTTCATTTGATTCAATTAGCTTTGTTTGAATGTGTTTGAATTTCATTTGATTCAATTAGCTTTGTTGAATGTATTTGACTTTCATTTGACTCAATTAGCTTTGTTTGAATGTGTTTGACTTTCATTTGATTCAATTAGCTTTGTAGAATGTATTTGACGCTCATTGATTCAAATAACTTTGTTTGAATGCGTTTAACTTTCATTTAATTCAATTAGCTTTGTAGAATACATTTCACTTTCATTTAATTTAAACAACTTTGTTTGAACGTGTTTGACTTTCATTTGACTCAAATAGCTTTATTTGATTGTGTTTGACTTTCATTTGATACAATTAGCTTTGTAGAACGTATTTGACTTTCATTTGATTCAAATAGCTTTATTTGAATGTGTTTGACTTTCATTTGATTCAATTAGCTTTGTAGAATGTATTTAACTTTCATTTGAGTCAAATAACTTTGTTTGACTGTGTTTGACTTTCGTTTGTTTCAATTTGCATTGTAGAATGTATTTGACTTTCATTTTCTTCAAATAGCTTTGTTTGAATGTGTTTGACTTTCATTTGATTCAATTAGCTTTGTAGAATGTATTTGACATTCATTTAATTAAAATAGCTTTGTTTGAATGTGTTTGACTTTCATTTGATTCAATTAGCTTTGTTTGAATGTGTTTGACTTTCATTTGGTTCAATTACCTTTGTAGAATGTATTTGGCTTTCATTTGATTCAAATAGCTTTGTTTGAATGTGTTTGACTTTCAATTGATTCTATTAGCTTTGTAGAATGTATTTGACTGTCATTTGATTCAAATAGCTTTGTTTGAATGTGTTTGAATTTCATTTAATTCAATTTGCTTTGTAGAATGCATTTCACTTTCATTTGATTTATATAGCTTTGTTTGAATGTGTTTGACTTTCATTTAAATTAAAAGCTTTTTTTGAATGTGTTTGACTTTCATTTGATTTAAAAGGCTTTGTTTGAATGTGTTTTACTTTCATTTGATTCAATTAGCTTTGTAGAATGTATTTTACTATTATTTGATTTAATTAGCTTTGTTTGAATTTATTTGACTCTCATTTGATTCAAACAGCTTTGTTTGAATGTGTTTGACTTTCATTTGATTCAATTAGCTTTGTAGAATGTATTTGACTTTCATTTGATTCAAATAGCTTTATTTAAATGTGTTTGACTTTCATTTGATTCAATTAGCTTTGTAGAATGTATTTGACTTTCATTTGATTCGAAATCTTTGTTTGAATGTGTTTGACTTTCATTTTATTCAATTAGCTTTGTTTGAATGTGTTTGACTTTAATTTAATTCAATTAGCTTTGTAGAATGTATTAGACTTTTATTTGATTTAATTAGCTTTGTTTGAATGTATTTGACTCTCATTTGATTCAAATAGCTTTGTTTGAATGTGTTTGACTTTCATTTGATTCAATTAGCTTTGTAGAATGTATTTGACTTTCATTTGATTGAAATAGCTTTATTTGAATGAGTTTGACTTTCATTTGATTCAATTACCTTTGTAGAATGTATTTGACTTTCATTTGATTCGAAATCTTTGTTTGAATGTGTTTGACTTTCATTTTAGTCAATTAGCTTTGTTTGAATGTGTTTGACTTTAATTTAATTCAATTAGCTTTGTAGAATGTATTAGACTTTTATTTGATTTAATTAGCTTTGTTTTAATGTATTTGACTCTCATTTGATTCAAATAGCTTTGTTTGAATCTGTTTAACTTTCATTTGATTCAAATAGCTTTGTTTGAATGTGTTTGACTTTCTTTTGATTCAATTAGCTTTGTAGAATGTAATTGACTTTCATTCGATTAAAATAGCTTTGTTTGAATGTGCTTGACTTTCATTTGATTCAATTAGCTTTGTTTGAATGTGTTTGACTTTCATTTGATTCAATTAGCTTTGTTTGAATGTGTTTGAATTTCATTTGATTCAATTAGCTTTGTTGAATGTATTTGACTTTCATTTGATTCGATTAGCTTTGTTTGAATGTGTTTGACTTTCATTTGATTCAATTAGCTTTGTAGAATGTATTTGACGCTCATTTGATTCAAATAACTTTGTTTGAATGCGTTTAACTTTCATTTGATTCAATTAGCTTTGTAGAATACATTTCACTTTCATTTAATTTAAACAACTTTGTTTGAATTTGTTTGACTTTCATTTGACTCAAATAGCTTTATTTGATTGTGTTTGACTTTCATTTGATACAATTAGCTTTGTAGAACGTATTTGACTTTCATTTGATTCAAATAGCTTTATTTGAATGTGTTTGACTTTCATTTGATTCAATTAGCTTTGTAGAATGTATTTGACTTTCATTTGAGTCAAATAACTTTGTTTGACTGTGTTTCACTTTCGTTTGTTTCAATTTGCATTGTAGAATGTATTTGACTTTCATTTTCTTCAAATAGCTTTGTTTAAATGTGTTTGACTTTCATTTGATTCAATTAGCTTTGTAGAATGTATTTGACATTCATTTAATTAAAATAGCTTTGTTTGAATGTGTTTGACTTTCATTTGATTCAATTAGCTTTGTTTGAATGTGTTTGACTTTCATTTGATTCAATTACCTTTGTAGAATGTATTTGGCTTTCATTTGATTCAAATAGCTGTGTTTGAATGTGTTTGACTTTCAATTGATTCTATTAGCTTTGTAGAATGTATTTGACTGTCATTTGATTCAAATAGCTTTGTTTGAATGTGTTTGAATTTCATTTAATTCAATTTGCTTTGCAGAATGCATTTCACTTTGATTTGATTTATATAGCTTTGTTTGAATGTGTTTTACTTTCATTTAAATTAAAAAGCTTTTTTTGAATGTGTTTGACTTTCATTTGATTTAAAAGGCTTTGTTTGAATGTGTTTGACTTTCATTTGATGCAATTAGCTTTGTAGAATGTATTTTACTTTTATTTGATTTAATTAGCTTTGTTTGAATTTATTTGACTCTCATTTGATTCAAATAGCTTTGTTTGAATGTGTTTAACTTTCATTTGATTCAATTAGCTTTGTAGAATGTATTTGACTTTCATTTGATTCAAATAGCTTTATTTTAATGTGTTTGACTTTCATTTGATTCAATTAGCTTTGTAGGATGTATTTGACTTTCATTTAATACGAAATCTTTGTTTGAATGTGTTTGACTTTCATTTGATTCAATTAGCTTTGTTTGAATGTGTTTGACTTTCATTTGATTCAATTAGCTTTGTAGAATATATTTGACTCTCATTTGATTCAAATAGCTTTGTTTGAATGTGTTTGACTTTCATTTGATTCAATTAGCTTTGTAGAATGTATTTGACTTTCATTTGATTCAAATAGCTTTATTTGAATGTGTTTGACTTTCATTTGATTCAATTAGCTTTGTAGAATGTATTTGACTTTCATTTAATACGAAATCTTTGTTTGAATGTGTTTGACTTTCATTTGATTCAATTAGCTTTGTTTGAATGTGTTTGACTTTCATTTCATTCAATTAGCTTTGTTTGAATGTGTTTGACTTTCATTTCATTCAATTTGCTTTGTTAAATGTATTTGACTTTCAATTTATTCAATTAGCTTTGTTTGAATCTGTTTAACTTTCATTTGATTCAATTAGCTTTGTAGAATGTATTTGACTTTTATTTGATTTAATTAGCTTTGTTTGAATGTATTTGACTCTCATTTGATTCAAATAGCTTTGTTTGAATGTGTTTCACTTTCATTTGATTCAATTAGCTTTGTAGAATGCATTTCACTTTCATTTTATTCAAATAGCTTTGTTTGAATGTGTTTGACTTTCATTTGATACAATTAGCTTTGTAGAACGTATTTGACTGTCATTTGATTCAAATAGCTTTGTTTGAATGTGTTTGACTTTCATTAAATTCAATTAGCTTATTTTGAATGTGTTTGACTTTAATTTAATTCAATTAGCTTTGTAGAATGTACTTGACTTCCATTAGATTCAATAAGCTTTGTTTGAATGTGTTTGACTTTTATATGATTCAATTAGCTTTGTAGAATGTATTTGACCTTTATTTGATTTAATTAGCTTTGTTTGAATGTTTTTGACTTTCATTTGATTCAATTAGCTTTGTAGAATGTATTTGACTTTCATTTGAATCAAATAACTTTGTTTGACTGTGTTTGACTTTCATTTGATTCAATTTGCTTTGTAAAATGTATTTGACTTTCATTTTCTTCATATAGCTTTGTTTGAATGTGTTTGACTTTCATTTGATTCAATTAGCTTTGTAGAATGTATTTGACATTCATTTAATTAAAATAGCTTTGTTTAAATGTGTTTAACTTTCATTTGATTCAATTAGCTATGTTTGAATGTGTTTGACTTTCATTTGATTCAATTACCTTTGTAGAATGTATTTGGCTTTCATTTGATTCAAATAGCTTTGTTTGAATGTGTTTGACTTTCAATTGATTCTATTAGCTTTGTAGAATGTATTTGACTGTCATTTGATTCAAATAGCTTTGTTTGAATGTGTTTGAATTTCATTTAATTCAATTTGCTTTGTAGAATGCATTTCACTTTCATTTGATTTATATAGCTTTGTTTGAATGTGTTTGACTTTCATTTAAATTAAAAGCTTTTTTTGAATGTGTTTGACTTTCATTTGATTTAAAAGGCTTTGTTTGAATGTGTTTGACTTTCATTTGATTCAATTAGCTTTGTAGAATGTATTTTACTTTTATTTTATTTAATTAGCTTTGTTTGAAATTATTTGACTCTCATTTGATTCAAACAACTTTGTTTGAATGTGTTTGACTTTCATTTGATTCAATTAGCTTTGTAGAATGTATTTGACTTTCATTTGATTCAAATAGCTTTATTTGAATGTGTTTGACTTTCATTTGATTCAATTAGCTTTGTAGAATGTATTTGACTTTCATTTGATTCGAAATCTTTGTTTGAAATTGTTTGAAATGCGTTTAACTTTCATTTGATTCAATTAGCTTTGTAGAATTCATTTCACTTTCATTTAATTTAAACAACTTTGTTTGAATGTGTTTGACTTTCATTTGACTCAAATAGGTTTATTTGATTGCGTTTGACTTTAATTTGATACAATGAGCTTTGTAGAACGTATTTGACTTTCATTTGATTCAATTAGCTTTGTAGAATGTATTTGACTTTCATTTGAGTCAAATAACTTTGTTTGACTGTGTTTGACGTTCATTTGTTTCAATTTGCATTGTAGAATGTATTTGACTTTCATTTTCTTCAAATAGCTTTGTTTGAATGTGTTTGGCTTTCATTTGATTGAATTAGCTTTGTAGAATGTATTTGATATTCATTTAATTAAAATAGCTTTGTTTGAATGTGCTTGACTTTCATTTGATTCAATTAGCTTTGTTTGAATGTGTTTGACTTTCATTTGATTCTATTAGCTTTGTAGAATGTATTTGACTGTCATTTGATTCAAATAGCTTTGTTTGAATGTGTTTGAATTTCATTTGTTTCAATTTGCATTGTAGAATGTATTTGACTTTCATTTTCTTCAAATAGCTTTGTTTGAATGTGTTTGACTTTCATTTGATTCAATTAGCTTTGTAGAATGTATTTGACTCTCATTTGATTCAAATAGCTTTGTTTGAAATGCGTTTAACTTTCATTTGATTCAATTAGCTTTGTAGAATTCATTTCACTTTCATTTAATTTAAACAACTTTGTTTGAACGTATTTGACTTTCATTTGACTCAAATAGGTTTATTTGATTGCGTTTGACTTTCATTTGATACAATGAGCTTTGTAGAACGTATTTGACTTTCATTTGATTCAATTAGCTTTGTAGAATGTATTTGACTTTCATTTGAGTCAAATAACTTTGTTTGACTGTGTTTGACGTTCATTTGTTTCAATTTGCATTGTAGAATGTATTTGACTTTCATTTTCTTCAAATAGCTTTGTTTGAATGTGTTTGACTTTCATTTGATTCAATTAGCTTTGTAGAATGTATTTGACATTCATTTAATTAAAATAGCTTTGTTTGAATGTGTTTGACTTTCATTTGATTCAATTAGCTTTGTTTGAATGTGTTTGACATTCATTTGATTCTATTAGCAGTGTAGAATGTATTTGACTTTCATTTGATTCAAATAGCTTTGTTTGAATGTGTTTGACTTTCAATAGATTCAATTAGCTTTGTAAAATGTATTTTACTGTCATTTGATTCAAATAGCTTATTTTGACTGTGTTTGACTTTAATTTAATTCAATTAGCTTTGTAGAATGTATTAGACTTTTATTTGATTTAATTAGCTTTGTTTTAATGTATTTGACTCTCATTTGATTCAAATAGCTTTGTTTGAATCTGTTTGACTTTCATTTGATTCAAATAGCTTTGTTTGAATGTGTTTGACTTTCATTTGATTCAATTTGCTTTGTAGAATGTAATTGACTTTCATTCGATTAAAATAGCTTTGTTTGAATGTGCTTGACTTTCATTTGATTCAATTAGCTTTGTTTGAATGTGTTTGACTTTCATTTGATTCAAATAGCTTTATTTGAATGTGTTTGACTTTCATTTGATTCAATTAGCTTTGTAGAATGTATTTGACTTTCATTTGATTCAAATAGCTTTATTTGAATGTGTTTGACTTTCATTTGATTCAATTAGCTTTGTAGAATGTATTTGACTTTCATTTGATTCAAAATCTTTGTTTGTATGTGTTCGACTTTCATTTGATTCAATTAGCTTTGTTTGAATGTGTTTGACTTTAATTTAATTCAATTAGCTTTGTAGAATGTATTAGACTTCTATTTGATTTAATTAGCTTTGTTTTAATGTATTTGACTCTCATTTGATTCAAATAGCTTTGTTTGAATGTGTTTGACTTTCATTTGATTCAAATAGCTTTGTTTGAATGTGTTTAACTTTCATTTGATTCAATTAGTTTTGTAGAATGTATTTTACTTTCATTTGATTAAAATAGCTTTGTTTGAATGTGCTTGACTTTCATTTGATTCAATTAGCTTTGTTTGAATGTGTTTGACTTTTATTTGATTTAATTAGCTTTGTAGAATGCATTTCACTTTCATTTGATTTATATAGCTTTGTTTGAATGTGTTCGACTTTCATTTAAATTAAAAAGCTTTTTTTGAATGTGTTTGACTTTCATTTGATTTAAAAGACTTTTTTGAATGTGTTTGACTTTCATTTGATTCAATTAGCTTTGTTTGAATGTGTTTGACTTTTATTTGATTTAATTAGCTTTGTAGAATGTATTTGACTTTCATTTGATTCAAATAGCCTTGTTTGAATGTGTTTGACTTTCAATTGATTCAAGTAGCTTTGTAGAATGTATTTTACTTTCATTTGATTGAAATAGCTTTGTTTGGGTGTTGGAATTTCATTTAATTCAATTTGCTTTGTAGAATGCATTTCACTTTCATTTGATTTATATAGCTTTGTTTGAATGTGTTTGACTTTCATTTAAATTAAAAAGCTTTTTTTGAATGTGTTTGACTTTCATTTGATTTAAAAGACTTTTTTGAATGTGTTTGACTTTCATTTGATTCAATTAGCTTTGTAGAATGTATTTTACTTTTATTTTATTTAATTAGCTTTGTTTGAATTTATTTGACTCTCATTTGATTCAAATAGCTTTGTTTGAATGTGTTTGACTTTCATTTGATTCAATTAGCTTTGTAGAATGTATTTGACTTTCATTTGATTCAAATAGCTTTATTTGAATGTGCTTGACTTTCATTTGATTCAATTAGCTTTGTAGAATGTATTAGACTTTTATTTGATTTAATTAGCTTTGTTTGAATGTATTTGACTCTCATTTGATTCAAATAGCTTTGTTTGAATGTGTTTGACTTTCATTTGATTCAATTAGCTTTGTAGATTGTATTTTACTTTCATTTGATTAAAATAGCTTTGTTTAAATGTGCTTGACTTTCATTTGATTCAATTAGCTTTGTTTGAATGTGTTTGACTTTCATTTGATTCAATTAGCTTTGTAGAATGTATTTGACTTTCATTTGATTCAAATAGCTTTATTTGAATGTGTTTGACTTTCATTTGATTCAATTAGTTTTGTTTGAACGTGTTTGACTTTAATTTAATTCAATTAGCTTTGTAGAATGTATTAGACTTTTATTTGATTTAATTAGCTTTGTTTTAATGTATTTGACTCTCATTTGATTCAAATAGCTTTGTTTGAATGTGTTTGACTTTCATTTGATTCAAATAGCTTTGTTTGAATGTGTTTTACTTTCATTTGATTCAATTAGTTTTGTAGAATGTATTTGACTTTCATTTGATTAAAATAGCTTTGTTTGACTGTGCTTGACTTTCATTTGATTCAATTAGCTTTGTTTGAAGGTGTTTGACTTTCATTTGATTCAATTAGCTTTGTTTAAATGTGTATTACTTTCATTTGATTCAATTAGATTTGTTTGAAGGTGTTTGACTTTCATTTTATTTAATTAGCTTTGTTTGAATGTGTTTGACTTTCATTTGATTCAATTAGCTTTGTAGAATGTATTTGACTCTCATTTGATTCAAATAGCTTTGTTTGAATGCGTTTCACTTTCATTTGATTCAATTAGCTTTGTAGAATACATTTCCCTTTCATTTAATTTAAACAACTTTGTTTGAATGTGTTTTACTTTCATTTGACTCAAATAGCTTTATTTGATTGCGTTTGACTTTCATTTGATACAATTAGCTTTGTAGAACGTATTTGACTTTCATTTTCTTCAAATAGCGTTGTTTGAATGTGTTTGACTTTCATTTGATTCAATTAGCTTTGTAGAATGTATTTGACATTCATTTAATTAAAATAGCTTTGTTTGAATGTGTTTGACTTTTATTTGATTCAATTAGATTTGTTTGAATGTGTTTGACTTTCATTTGATTCAATTAGCTTTGTAGAATGTATTTGACTTTCATTTGATTCAAATAGCTTTGTTTGAATGTGTTTGACTTTCAATTGATTCAATTAGCTTTGTAGAATGTATTTTACTGTCATTTGATTCAAATAGCTTTGTTTGAATGTGTTTGAATTTCATTTAGATCAATTTGCTTTGTAGAATGCATTTCACTTTCATTTGATTTATATAGCTTTGTTTGAATGTGTTTGACTTTCATTTAAATTAAAAAGCTTTTTTTGAATGTGTTTGACTTTCATTTGATTCAATTAGCTTTGTAGAATGTATTTGACTTTCATTTGATTCAAATAGCTTTATTTAAATGTGTTTGACTTTCATTTGATTCAATTAGCTTTTTAGAATGTGTTTGACTTTCATTTGATTCAATTAGCTTTGTTTGAATGTGTTTGACTTTAATTTAATTCAATTAGCTTTGTAGATTGTATTAGACTTTTATTTGACTTAATTAGCTTTGTTTTAATGTATTTGACTCTCATTTGATTCAATTAGCTTTGTTTGAATGTGTTTGACTTTCATTTGATTCAAATAGCTTTGTTTGAATGTGTTTTACTTTCATTTGATTCAATTAGCTTTGTAGAATGTATTTGACTTTCATTTGATTAAAATAGCTTTGTTTGACTGTGCTTGACTTTCATTTGATTCAATTAGCTTTGTTTGAATGTGTTTGACTTTCATTTGATTCAATTAGCTTTGTTGAATGTATTTGACTCTCATTCGATTCAATTAGCTTTGTTTGAATGTGTTTCACTTTCATTTGATTCAATTAGCTTTGTAGAATGTATTTGACTCTCATTTTATTCAAATAGCTTTGTTTGAATGCGTTTCATTTTCATTTGATTCAATTAGCTTTGTAGAATACATTTCACTTTCATTTAATTTAAACAACTTTGTTGGAATGTGTTTGACTTTCATTTGACTCAAATAGCTTTATTTGATTGCGTTTGACTTTCATTTGATACAATTAGCTTTGTAGAACATATTTGACTTTCATTTTCCTCAAATAGCTTTGTTTGAATGTGTTTGACTTTCATTTGATTCAATTAGCTTTGTAGAATGTATTTTAAATTCATTTAATTAAAATAGCTTTTTTTGAATGTGTTTGACTTTCATTTGATTCAAATAGCTTTGTTTGAATGTGCTTGACTTTCATTTGATTCAACTAGCTTTGTAGAATTTATTTGACTTTCATTTGATTAAAATAGCTTTGTTTGAATGTGTTTGACTTTCATTTGATTCAATTAGCTTCGTAGAATGTATTTGACTCTCATTTGATTCAAATAGCTTTGTTTGAATGCGTTTAACTTTCATTTGATATAATTAGCTTTGTAGAATACATTTCACTTTCATTTAATTTAAACAACTTTGTTTGAATGTTTTTGACTTTCATTTGACTCAAATAGCTTTATTCGATTGCGTTTGACTTTCATTTGATACAATTAGCTTTGTAGAACGTATTTGACTTTCATTTGATTCAAATAGCTTTGTTTGAATGTGTTTGACTTTCAATTGATTCAATTAGCTTAGTAGAATGTATTTTACTGTCATTTGATTCAAATAGCTTTGTTTGAATGTGTTTGAATTTCATTTAATTCAATTTGCTTTGTAGAATGCATTTCACTTTTATTTGATTTATATAGTTTTGTTTGAATGTGTTTGACTTTCATTTAAATTAAAAAGCTTTTTTTGAATGTGTTTGACTTTCATCTGATTTAAAAGACTTTTTTTGAATGTGTTTGACTTTCATTTGATTCAATTAGCTTTGTAGAATTTATTTTACTTTTATTTTATTTAATTAGATTTGTTTGAATTTATTTGACTCTCATTTGATTCAAATAGCTTTGTTTGAATGTGTTTGACTTTCATTTGATTCAATTAGCTTTGTAGAATGTATTTGACTTTCATTTGATTTAAATAGCTTTATTTGAATGTGTTTGACTTTCATTTGATTCAATTAGCTTTGTAGAATGTATTTGACTTTCATTTGATTCGAAATCTTTGTTTGAATGTGTTTGACTTTCATTTGATTCAATTAGCTTTGTTTGAATGTGTTTGACTTTCATTTGATTCAATTAGCTTTGTAGAATGTATTTGACTCTCATTTGATTCAAATAGCTTTGTTTGAATGCGTTTAACTTTCATTTGATTCATTTAGCTTTGTAGAATACATTTCACTTTCATTTAATTTAAACAACTTTGTTTGAATGTGTTTGACTTTCATTTGATTCAATTAGCTTTGTAGAATGTATTTGACTTTCATTTGAGTCAAATAACTTTGTTTGACTGTGTTTGACTTTCATTTGTTTCAATTTGCTTTGTAGAATGTATTTGACTTTCATTTTCTTCAAATAGCTTTGTTTGAATGTGTTTGACTTTCATTTGATTCAATTAGCTTTGTAGAATGTATTTGACATTCATTTAATTAAAATAGCTTTGTTTGAATGTGTTTGACTTTCATTTGATTCAATTAGCTTTGTTTGAATGTGTATGACTTTCATTTGATTCAATTAGCTTTGTAGAATGTATTTGACTTTCATTTGATTCAAATAGCTTTGTTTGAATGTGTTTGACTTTCAATTGATTCAATTAGCTTTGTAGAATGTGTTTGTTTGTCATTTGATTCAAATAGCTTTGTTTGAATGTGTTTGAATTTCATTTAGATCAATTTGCTTTGTAGAATGCATTTCACTTTCATTTGATTTATATAGCTTTGTTTGAATGTGTTTGACTTTCATTTAAATTAAAAGCTTTTTTTGAATGTGTTTTACTTTCATTTGATTTAAAAGGCTTTGTTTGAATGTGTTTGACTTTCATTTGATTCAATTAGCTTTGTAGAATGTATTTTACTTTTATTTGATTTAATTAGCTTTGTTTGAATTTATTTGACTCTCATTTGATTCAAATAGCTTTGTTTGAATGTGTTTGACTTTCATTTGATTCAATTAGCTTTGTAAAATGTATTTGACTTTCATTTGATTCAAATAGCTATATTTGAATGTGTTTGAATTTCATTTTATTCAATTAGCTTTGTAGAATGTATTTGACTCTCATTAGATTCAAATAGCTTTGTTTGAATGTGTTTGACTTTCATTTGATTCAAATAGCTTTGTTTGAATGTGTTTTACTTTCATTTGATTCAATTAGCTTTGTAGAATGTATTTGACTTTCATTTGATTAAAATAGCTTTGTTTGAATGTGCTTGACTTTCATTTGATTAAATTAGCTTTGTTTGAATGTGTTTGACTTTCATTTGATTCGATAAGCTTTGTTGAATGTATTTGACTCTCATTTGATTCAATTAGCTTTGTTTAAATATGTTTGACTTTCATTTGATTCAATTAGCTTTGTAGAATGTATTTGACTCTCATTTGATTCAAATAGCTTTGTTTGAATGCGTTTAACTTTCATTTGATTCAATTAGCTTTGTAGAATACATTTCACTTTCATTTAATTTAAACAATTTTGTTTGAATGTGTTTGACTTTCATTTGACTCAAATAGCTTTATTTGATTGCGTTTGACTTTCATTTGAAACAATTAGCTTTGTAGAACGTATTTGACTTTCATTTGATTCAAATACATTTGTTTGAATGTGTTTGACTTTCCATTAATTCAATTAGCTTTGTAGAATGTATTTTACTGTCATTTGATTCAAATAGCTTTGTTTGAATGTGTTTGAATTTCATTTAGATCAATTTGCTTTGTAGAATGCAATTCACTTTCATTTGATTTATATAGCTTTGTTTGAATGTGTTTGACTTTCATTTGACTCAAATAGCTTTATTTGAATGTGTTTGACTTTCATTTGATTCAATAAGCTTTGTAGAATGTATTTGACTCTCATTTGATTCAAATAGCTTTGTTTGAATGTGTTTGACTTTCAGTTGATTCAAATAGCTTTGTTTGAATGTGTTTTACTTTCATTTGATTCAATTAGCTTTGTAGAATGTATTTGACTTTCATTTGATTAAAATAGCTTTGTTTGAATGTGCTTGACTTTCAATTGATTCAATTAGCTTTGTGATGCGTGCATCAATGTGAACGATGAGCATGTTGAAGAATTATTCCAAGAAAGTCAAGAAAGCATGAATCTATACTTGGAAGCTTCTTCAATAGGTCAAACTTACTATCGGGGGCATCAAGACAAAGCCACGCTTTGTATGGTGGCGTTCTTGGGAGTTCTTGAAGCTTCTTGATAGTTCTTTAAGGTTTCTTTAAAAGCTTTCTTAGGTTTTTGCTTACAAGTTTTTACCTTTCACTTGAAAGGGTTTTTCTTGTTTTAAGCACTTAGGATTTCTAATTGCATTAGGAATTGTTTTAGTCTAGTAGGCGTCAATAATAGCTTGGAGTGCAAGCTTGAGTTAGGATAAAATAGGCAAGTTTTATCTTAAGAGTAGTTAGAGTTTAAGTAGGATTAAATAACTAAATCAAAGTTATCTAAACTTGATTAAGTTATGCAATCCGTGGGTTTTTGTTAGGGGATTAGAATTCTAATTCAAGTGGGATTAGGATAATTGATTGAGTTTATAAATATAGGGTTGTAATCTTCGAATAATATACAAGTTTAATCATACATTCATAATAATATTTCTTATTGCTTTTGTTTAAGTTGGATTACTTAAATTCTTGATTGGTGGATTCCAATTTGCTGTTTTGTTTGTTTTAGTTAAAACAATCACCTAGGTTGATTAATTAGGTGGATTCTTGATTAATTAATCTAAGTTTCTTGCTTAATTCTTGGTGAATTTTCTGTATAGAATTAGGTTAGATTCATATCTTTGTGAGGCTTAGTTTTCGGACTAAAAATCACATCATCTTGGTATCAGAGCACAGTTACGGTAGAAAATAAACTGGTAACGTTTGGCTGGGAATTTTTGAGTGATTCTTTTTGCATTAGTCTCTAAAAACGTCTAGCTATCACCATATAAAATTTCGTAGCTTTTGGTTGAGCAACGAACTCTGTACAGCCTTAAACTTTTGGTGTTGTTGCACTGGGTTGTGGTTGGGAGTCCGGTTTTTGTTTGCTTCAAGATTCCTTCAAGATTTGATCTTTTAATCAAGATTTTTGCATAACCAACCTGGTTTGTGTAGGAGCAATGAGTGACGAAGAAATCCCAGGGATTCCAAGGGGTTTGAACCTTGATCAAGCGCATAACTTGCGGAGGGATCGTCAAATAGAGCGATTGTCACAACAATTGCAAGAAGTATTGGCTAGGCTTGACGAACGTGACAAAACTTCATCTTCAAGGAAGAACAAATCAGTTGCAATTTCTAGTTCAAGTGAAGACGAATATGACAGGAGAAAAGCAAGTAGATCACGACATAAAGATTCATCTTCGAGTGATGAACCTAGAAGGCATAGACGGAAGAACAAGGCCAAAGATGATGACCGAAATATAAGGTTAGATTTTCCGGAATTCAATGGTAGTATGCTAGACCCCGAAAAATATTTTGAGTGGGTTAGAAGAGCCGAAACACTCTTTGATTACAAGGAGTATGATGAACGAAAGAGGTGCAAACTTGCTGAATTAAAACTCACAGGTTATGCGAGTTTATGGTATGATAATCTCAAGAAAAAGAGACGCAAGGAGGGACGATCCAAGATCACTACTTGGACACAATTGCAGAAATATATGAAGCGTCAATTTGTGCCCCATGAGTACGTGCAAGAAGTGTATCTCAAGATGCAGACTTTTAAGCAAGGAAATCAATCCGTGGAGGCTTATTTGTGTGAGTTTGAGAAACTATGTTTATTGTGTGATTTAGAAGAAATTCTAGAGCACAAAATAGCACGTTTTATTGCAGGTTTGAACGAAAATGTTCAAGAGAAGATTGAATTGCACGAATACTATTCGTTTGAAGAAGTATGCAAGGCGGCCATTAAGGTTGAAAGACAATTCAAGGCCAAGAAGACCTCAAGTGTGAAACCGTTCACACGCACGTTCACAAAGGCTAGTGACAAGCCTACCTTTGATAGGACTTCTCCTAATCCGTATGCTAAAGATAACAAACCCAGAAACGAAGCTAGCAAGAAGGTGACCGAAGATAGAAAATGTTTCAAATGTGGGAGTGTTGGCCACATAGCAAGCAATTGCTACTCAAAACGCACTATGACGGCTCAAGAATGGGAAGAAGAGAAAGCTAGGTGAGAGGGAAATAGTGACATGGAGGTTGTGGTCGAGAAAGAACGTGATTTTGAAGAAGAGGAGGGTAGTGCCGAAGAGGTTGATGGTGAAACGCAAGGAAAGAGCTTGGTTCTAAGGAGAGCTCTTCACTCTAAACCTATGCCCGTTGAAGAGAAGCAAAGAGAGAAAATCTTTTTAACAAGGTGCAAGGTGGAAGATCGATTGTGTGACGTAATAATAGACTCGGGAAGTTGCACAAATGTGGTGTCTACAACTTTGATCAACAAATTAGAGTGGCCTACAACCGATCACCCAAAACCTTACAAGCTACATTGGCTCAATGATGCTAGTGACGTGAAGGTAACGAAACGAGCCCTAATCACCTTTTCAATTGGCAAATATCATGATAAAGTTTTATGTGATGTATGCCCTATGGATGCTTGTCATATCTTATTGGGTAGACCATGGCAATATGATAGATTTGTCAAGTTTAATGGTAGGACAAATGTGTATATAATTCGAAAAGGAAAGGGGGAAAAATCATATGCATTGAAACCACTTGTTGATCATAGAATTAACCCTAGTTCAAAAGGTGCATATTTAATTGGGGAAAAGGAGTTGGAGAAAGAGATCAACAACAACAATATAGTATATATTATGGTGGCTAACAATGTGCAAGTGAATGAAAGTAAACAAGGAAAGAGGCCCGTGGAATTAGAAGTAGTATTGCAAGAGTATTGTGATGTTTTTCCTAGTGAATTACCACCGGGATTACCACCAATTCGTGGTATTGAACATCAAATTGATCTTATTCCGGGAGCTCCACTACCTAACAAGGCAGCATATAGTAGTAATCCGGAAGAAACAAAGGAAATGCAACGTCAAATAGAGGAATTGATGCAAAGAGGCTACGTGAAAGAGAGTATGAGCCCATGTGCCGTGCCTACATTGTTAGTTCCAAAAAAAGATGGGAGTTGGCGTATGTGCATTGATAGTAGGAGTGTGAACAACATAACCATCAAGTATAGATTTCCTATACCTAGACTTGATGATTTGTTAGACGAATTGCATGGTTCAAAGCTATTTTCCAAGATTGATCTTATGAGTGGCTATCATCAAATACGCATGAGGGAAGGAGATGAATGGAAGACGGCTTTCAAGACTAAAGTGGGGTTGTATGAGTGGTTGGTCATGCCTTTTGGTCTAACCAATGCGCCCAGTACATTTATGAGATTGATGAACGAGGTGTTGAAACCATTTCTTGGAAGGTTCGTAGTTGTTTACTTGGATGACATATTAATTTATTCTGAAAATTTCAATGATCATCTAATGCATTTGAGAAGCGTTTTGGAGGTTCTTAGGGAGAAGAAGTTGTACGCAAAATTGGAAAAATGTTATTTTCTTGTTCCTAGCGTGACGTTTCTAGGGTATGTAGTATCCAAAGATGGTGTGTCCGTGGATCAATCCAAGGTTGAAGCTATCAAGACTTGGCCCGTACCTACCAATGTGAGTGAAGTTAGATCGTTTCATGGTCTAGCGTCGTTTTATAGAAGATTTGTGAAGAATTTTTCCACGATAGTTGCACCTATGACTGAATGCTTGAAGAAAGACAAGGGAAGATTCGAGTGGACCAAGGAAGCCCAACGTGCATTTGATTTGGTCAAAAGGAAGCTATGTGAAGCACCCGTACTTGCATTGCCGGATTTTTCACAACCATTTGAGGTAGAGACCGACGCTAGTGGTGTAGGGATTGGTGCCGTTTTGGTTCAAAAGAAGCGCCCTATTGCCTATTTTAGTGAGAAATTAAACGGTGCTAGATTGAACTATTCTACCTATGACAAGGAGTTCTATGCTATTGTGCGAGCATTGGACCATTGGAGTCACTATTTGCGCCCAAATCACTTTGTGTTGCATAGTGATCACGAAGCTTTGAAGTACATTCATGGTCAACAAAAATTGAACCCTAGACATGCTAAATGGGTAGAGTTTCTACAAGCTTTCAATTTTTCTTCAAAGTATAAGGAGGGGAAAGCAAATGTAGTGGCCGATGCACTATCTAGAAGACACACGTTGCTTGGAGTGTTGAATTGTAAACTACTTGGTTTCGCGTTAATCAAGGAGTACTATAAGGGGGACGTGGATTTCTCTACAATCCTAGAGGAGTGTTCCAAGGGGGCCGTAGGTTCCTATGTTTTACAAGACGGTTTTCTTTTCAAGGGGAATCGTTTGTGCGTGCCTAAGTGTTCTATTAGAGAATTAATAGTAAGAGAAGTGCATGGAGGAGGGATAGCGGGACATTTTGGCATAACGAAAACATTAACTATGCTGCAAGAGCATTTTTATTGGCCTAGAATGCTAGCGGATGTACAATCAATAGTTTCTAGGTGTGCAACATGTCAAAAAGCCAAGGCTACGTTTCATCAAGGCTTATATACGCCCTTGCCCGTGCCAGATTCACCTTGGGAAGACGTGTCTATGGATTTTGTAGTTGGTTTGCCAAGGACTCAAAGAGGAAAGGACTCAATCATGGTTGTAGTGGATCGATTTTCCAAGATGGCTCATTTCATACCTTGTCACAAAGTGGACGATGCTATGAAAGTGGCGGAATTGTATTTCAAGGAAGTGGTGAGACTACATGGGTTGCCGAACAGTATTGTGAGTGATCGTGATACAAAGTTCATGAGTTTCTTTTGGAAATCACTTTGGAAGTTGGTGGGAACGAAGCTGTTATTTAGTACATCATATCACCCGCAAACGGACGGACAAACGGAGGTAACAAATCGAACTCTTGGTGTGCTTTTACGTGGACTAGTGAGCAACACACAAAAAGATTGGGATATTAAGCTTGCTCATGCCGAGTTTGCTTACAATAGATCACCTACTTATGCCACAAAACACACACCATTCGAAGTTGTTTATGGTGTCAATCCAAAAATGCCCATTGATTTAATTGAAATTCCAAAAGGGGAAGTGATTCATAAGGATGCCGAGACTAAAATCAAGTACATGATAAAGCTACACGCACAAGTTAGAGCTAGGATTGAACGTGTCAATGAACTCTACAAAGCACGAGCTAACAAGAACAAAAAGCCACAAAGTTTTGAAGTTGGCGACTTGGTGTGGCTACACTTGAGAAAAGAGAGATTTCCTAACAAACGAAAGAATAAATTGATGCCAAGAAGTGAGGGGCCGTTCAAGATTATTGAGAAGATCAATGAGAATGCATATAAGCTTGAATTGCCGGGAGAATATGGTGTAAGCGCAACATTTAATATTGGGGATTTGGTGAAGTATTTGCCAGATGGTGCTATTGAAGATTTGAGGGCAAATTCTTTTGAAGAAGGGGAGGATGATGCGTGCATCAATGTGAACGATGAGCATGTTGAAGAATTATTCCAAGAAAGTCAAGAAAGCATGAATCTATACTTGGAAGCTTCTTCAATAGGTCAAACTTACTATCGGGGGCATCAAGACAAAGCCACGCTTTGTATGGTGGCGTTCTTGGGAGTTCTTGAAGCTTCTTGATAGTTCTTTAAGGTTTCTTTAAAAGCTTTCTTAGGTTTTTGCTTACAAGTTTTTACCTTTCACTTGAAAGGGTTTTTCTTGTTTTAAGCACTTAGGATTTCTAATTGCATTAGGAATTGTTTTAGTCTAGTAGGCGTCAATAATAGCTTGGAGTGCAAGCTTGAGTTAGGATAAAATAGGCAAGTTTTATCTTAAGAGTAGTTAGAGTTTAAGTAGGATTAAATAACTAAATCAAAGTTATCTAAACTTGATTAAGTTATGCAATCCGTGGGTTTTTGTTAGGGGATTAGAATTCTAATTCAAGTGGGATTAGGATAATTGATTGAGTTTATAAATATAGGGTTGTAATCTTCGAATAATATACAAGTTTAATCATACATTCATAATAATATTTCTTATTGCTTTTGTTTAAGTTGGATTACTTAAATTCTTGATTGGTGGATTCCAATTTGCTGTTTTGTTTGTTTTAGTTAAAACAATCACCTAGGTTGATTAATTAGGTGGATTCTTGATTAATTAATCTAAGTTTCTTGCTTAATTCTTGGTGAATTTTCTGTATAGAATTAGGTTAGATTCATATCTTTGTGAGGCTTAGTTTTCGGACTAAAAATCACATCACTTTGTTTGAATAAGTTTGACTTTCATTTGATTCAATTAGCTTTGTTGAATGTATTTGACTCTCATTTGATTCAATTAGCTTTGTTTCAATGCGTTTGACTTTCATTTGATTCAATTAGCTTTGTAGAATGTATTTCACTCTCATTTGATTCAAATAGCTTTGTTTGAATGCGTTTAACTTTCATTTGATTCAATTAGCTTTGTAGAATACATTTCACTTTCATTTAATTTAAACAACTTTGTTTGAATGTGTTTGACTTTCATTTGACTCAAATAGCTTTATTTGAATGTGTTTGACTTTCAATTAATTCAATTAGCTTTGTAGAATGTATTTTACTGTCATTTGATTCAAATAGCTTTGTTTGAATGTGTTTGAATTTCATTTAATTCAATTTGCTTTGTAGAATGCATTTCACTTTCATTTGATTTATATAGCTTTGTTTGAATGTGTTTGACTTTCATTTAAATTAAAAAGATTTTTTTTAATGTGTTTGACTTTCATTTGGTTTAAAAGACTTTTTTTGAATGTGTTTGACTTTCATTTGATTTAATTAGCTTTGTAGAATTTATTTTACTTTTATTTTATTTAATTTGCTTTGTTTGAATTTATTAGACTCTCATTTGATTCAAATAGCTTTGTTTGAATGTGTTTGACTTTCATTTGATTCAATTAGCTTTGTAGAATGTATTTGACTTTCATTTGATTCAAATAGCTTTATTTGAATGTGTTTGACTTTCATTTGATTCAATTAGCTTTGTAGAATGTACTTGACTTTCATTTGATTTGAAATCTTTGTTTGAATGTGTTTGACTTTCATTTGATTCAATTAGCTTTGTTTGAATGTGTTTGACTTTAATTTTATTCAGTTAGCTTTGTAGAATGTATTAGACTTTTATTTGATTTAATTAGCTTTGTTTGAATGTATTTGACTCTCATTTGATTCAAATAGCTTTGTTTGAATGTGTTTGACTTTCATTTGATTCAAATAGCTTTGTTTGAATGTGTTTGACTTTCATTTGATTCAATTAGCTTTGTAGAATGTATTTGACTTTCATTTCATTAAAATAGCTTTGTTCGAATGTGCTTGACTTTCATTTGATTCAATTAGCTTTGTTTGAATGTGTTTGACTTTCATTTGATTCAATTAGCTTGGTAGAATGCATTTCACTTTCATTTGATTTATATAGCTTTGTTTGAATGTGTTTGACTTTCATTTAAATTAAAAAGCTTTTTTTTAATGTGTTTGACTTTCATTTGATTTAAAAGACTTTTTTTGAATGTGTTTGACTTTCATTTGAATCAATTAGCTTTGTAGAATGTACTTAACTTTCATTTGATTCGAAATCTTTGTTTGAATGTGTTTGACTTTCATTTGATTCAATTAGCTTTGTTTGAATGTATTAGACTTTTATTTGATTTAATTAGCTTTGTTTTAATGTATTTGACTCTCATTTGATTCAAATAGCTTTGTTTGAATGTGTTTGACTTTCATTTGATTCAAATAGCTTTGTTTGAATGTGTTTTACTTTCATTTGATTCAATTAGCTTTGTAGAATGTATTTGACTTTCATTTGATTAAAATAGCTTTGTTTGACTGTGCTTGACTTTCATTTGATTCAATTAGCTTTGTTTGAATGTTTTCGACTTTGATTTGATTCAATTAGCTTTGTTGAATGTATTTGACTCTCATTTGATTCAATTAGCTTTGTTTGAATGTGTTTGACTTTCATTTGATTCAATTAGCTTTGTAGAATGTATTTGACTCTCATTTGACTCAAATAGCTTTGTTTGAATGCGTTTCACTTTCATTTGATTCAATTAGCTTTGTAGAATACATTTCACTTTCATTTAATTTAAACAACTTTGTTTGAATGTGTTTGACTTTCATTTGAGTCAAATAGCTTTGTTTGATTGCGTTTGACTTTCATTTGATACAATTAGCTTTGTAGAACGTATTTGACTTTCATTTTCTTCAAATAGCTTTGTTTGAATGTGTTTGACTTTCATTTGATTCAATTAGCTTTGTAGAATGTATTTGACATTCATTTAATTAAAATAGCTTTGTTTGAATGTGTTTGACTTTCAATTGATTCAATTAGCTTTGTAGAATGTATTTTACTGTCATTTGATTCAAATAGCCTTGTTTGAATGTGTTTGAATTTCATTTAATTCAATTTGCTTTGTAGAATGCATTTCACTTTCATTTGATTTATATAGCTTTGTTTGAATGTGTTTGACTTTCATTTAAATTAAAAGGATTTTTTTGAATGTGTTTGACTTTCATTTGATTTAAAAGACTTTTTTTGAATGTGTTTGACTTTCATTTGATTCAATTAGATTTGTAGAATTTATTTTACTTTTATTTTATTTAATTAGCTTTGTTTGAATTTATTTGACTCTCATTTGATTCAAATAGCTTTGTTTGAATGTGTTTCACTTTCATTTGATTCAATTAGCTTTGTAGAATGTATTTGACTTTCATTTGATTCAAATAGCTTTATTTGAATGTGTTTGACTTTCATTTGATTCAATTAGCTTTTTAGAATGTATTTGACTTTCATTTGATTCGAAATCTTTGTTTGAATGTGTTTGACTTTCATTTGATTCAATTAGCTTTGTTTGAATGTGTTTGACTTTAATTTATATCAATTAGCTATGTAGATTGTATTAGACTTTTATTTGATTTAATTAGCTTTGTTTTAATGTATTTGACTCTCATTTGATTCAAATAGCTTTGTTTGAATGTGTTTGACTTTCATTTGATTTAAATAGCTTTGTTTGAATGTGTTTTACTTTCATTTGATTCAATTAGCTTTGTAGAATGTATTTGACTTTCATTTGATTAAAATAGCTTTGTTTGACTGTGCTTGACTTTCATTTGATTCAATTAGCTTTGATTGAATGTGTTTGACTTTCATTTGATTCAATTAGCTTTGTTGAATGTATTTGACTCTCATTTGATTCAATTAGCTTTGTTTGAATGTGTTTGACTTTCATTTGATTCAATTAGCTTTGTAAAATGTATTTGACTCTCATTTTATTCAAATAGCTGTGTTTGAATGTGTTTCATTTTCATTTGATTCAATTAGCTTTGTAGAATACATTTCACTTTCATTTAATTTAAACAGCTTTGTTGGAATGTGTTTGACTTTCATTTGACTCAAATAGCTTTATTTGATTGCGTTTGACTTTCATTTGATACAATTAGCTTTGTAGAACGTATTTGACTTTCATTTTCTTCAAATAGCTTTGTTTGAATGTGTTTGACTTTCATTTGATTCAATTAGCTTTGTAGAATGTATTTTACATTCATTTAATTAAAATAGCTTTTTTTGAATGTGTTTGACTTTCATTTGATTCAAATAGCTTTGTTTGAATGTGCTTGACTTTAATTTGATTCAACTAGCTTTGTAGAATGTATTTGACTTTCATTTGATTAAAATAGCTTTGTTTGAATGTGTTTGACTTTCATTTGATTCAATTAGCTTTGTAGAATGTATTTGACTCTCATTTGATTCAAATAGCTTTGTTTGAATGCGTTTAACTTTCATTTGATTCAATTAGCTTTGTAGAATACATTTCACTTTCATTTAATTTAAACAACTTTGTTTGAATGTGTTTGACTTTCATTTGACTCAAATAGCTTTATTCGATTGCGTTTGACTTTCATTTGATACAATTAGCTTTGTAGAACGTATTTGACTTTCATTTGATTCAAATAGCTTTGTTTGAATGTGTTTGACTTTCAATTGATTCAATTAGCTTTGTAGAATGTATTTTACTGTCATTTGATTCAAATAGCTTTGTTTGAATGTGTTTGAATTTCATTTAATTCAATTTGCTTTATAGAATGCATTTCACTTTTATTTGATTTATATAGCTTTGTTTGAATGTGTTTGACTTTCATTTAAATTAAAAAGCTTTTTTTGAATGTGTTTGACTTTCATTTGATTTAAAAGACTTTTTTTGAATGTGTTTGACTTTCATTTGATTCAATTAGATTTGTAGAATTTATTTTAGTTTTATTTTATTTAATTAGATTTGTTTGAATTTATTTGACTCTCATTTGATTCAAATAGCTTTGTTTGAATGTGTTTGACTTTCATTTGATTCAATTAGCTTTGTAGAATGTATTTGACTTTCATTTGATTTAAATAGCTTTATTTGAATGTGTTTGACTTTCATTTGATTCAATTAGCTTTGTAGAATGTATTTGACTTTCATTCGATTCGAAATCTTTGTTTGAATGTGTTTGACTTTCATTTGATTTAATTAGCTTTGTTTGAATGTGTTTAACTTTAATTTAATTCAATTAGCTTTGTAGAATGTATTAGACTTTTATTTGGTTTAATTAGCTTTGTTTGAATGTATTTGGCTCTCATTTGATTCAAATAGCTTTGATTGAATGTGTTTGACTTTCATTTGATTCAAATAGCTTTGTTTGAATGTGTTTTACTTTCATTTGATTCAATTAGCTTTGTAGAATGTATTTGACTTTCATTTGATTAAAATAGCTTTGTTTGAATGTGCTTGACTTTCATTTGATTCAATTAGCTTTGTTTGAATGTGTTTGACTTTCATTTGATTCAATTAGCTTTGTTGAATGTATTTGACTCTCATTTGATTCAATTAGCTTTGTTTGATTGTCTTTGACTTTCATTTGATTCAATTAGCTTTGTAGAATGTATTTGACTCTCATTTGATTCAAATAGCTTTGTTTGAATGCGTTTAACTTTCATTTGATTCAATTAGCTTTGTAGAATACATTTCACTTTCATTTAATTTAAACAACTTTGTTTGAATGTGTTTGACTTTCATTTGACTCAAATAGCTTTATTTGATTGCGTTTGACTTTCATTTGATACAATTAGCTTTGTAGAACGTATTTGACTTTCATTTGATTCAAATAGCTTTGTTTGAATGTGTTTGACTTTCATTTAATTCAATTTGCTTTGTAGAATGCATTTCACTTTCATTTGATTTATATAGCTTTGTTTGAATGTGTTTGACTTTCATTTAAATTAAAAGGATTTTTTTGAATGTGTTTGACTTTCATTTAATTTAAAAGACTTTTTTTGAATGTGTTTGACTTTCATTTGATTCAATTAGCTTTGTAGAATTTATTTTACTTTTATTTTATTTAATTAGCTTTGTTTGAATTTATTTGACTCTCATTTGATTCAAATAGCTTTGTTTGAATGTGTTTCACTTTCATTTGATTCAATTAGCTTTGTAGAATGTATTTGACTTTCATTTGATTCAAATAGCTTTATTTGAATGTGTTTGACTTTCATTTGATTCAATTAGCTTTTTAGAATGTATTTGACTTTCATTTGATTCGAAATCTTTGTTTGAATGTGTTTGACTTTCATTTGATTCAATTAGCTTTGTTTGAATGTGTTTGACTTTAATTTATATCAATTAGCTATGTAGATTGTATTAGACTTTTATTTGATTTAATCAGCTTTGTTTTAATGTATTTGACTTTCATTTGATTCAAATAGCTTTGTTTGAATGTGTTTTACTTTCATTTGATTCAATTAGCTTTATAGAATGTATTTGACTTTCATTTGATTAAAATAGCTTTGTTTGACTGTGCTTGACTTTTATTTGATTCAATTAGCTTTGATTGAATGTGTTTGACTTTCATTTGATTCAATTAGCTTTGTTGAATGTATTTGACTCTCATTTTATTCAATTAGCTTTGTTTGAATGTGTTTGACTTTCATTTGATTCAATTAGCTTTGTAGAATGTATTTGACTCTCATTTTATTCAAATAGCTGTGTTTGAATGTGTTTCATTTTCATTTGATTCAATTAGCTTTGTAGAATACATTTCACTTTCATTTAATTTAAACAGCTTTGTTGGAATGTGTTTGACTTTCATTTGACTCAAATAGCTTTATTTGATTGCGTTTGACTTTCATTTGATACAATTAGCTTTGTAGAACGTATTTGACTTTCATTTTCTTCAAATAGCTTTGTTTGAATGTGTTTGACTTTCATTTGATTCAATTAGCTTTGTAGAATGTATTTTACATTCATTTAATTAAAATAGCTTTTTTTGAATGTGTTTGACTTTCATTTGATTCAAATAGCTTTGTTTGAATGTGCTTGACTTTCATTTGATTCAACTAGCTTTGTAGAATGTATTTGACTTTCATTTGATTAAAATAGCTTTGTTTGAATGTGTTTGACTTTCATTTGATTCAATTAGCTTTGTAGAATGTATTTGACTCTCATTTGATTCAAATAGCTTTGTTTGAATGCGTTTAACTTTCATTTGATTCAATTAGCATTGTAGAATACATTTCACTTTCATTTAATTTAAACAACTTTGTTTGAATGTGTTTGACTTTCATTTGACTCAAATAGCTTTATTCGATTGCGTTTGACTTTCATTTGATACAATTAGCTTTGTAGAACGTATTTGACTTTCATTTGATTCAAATAGCTTTGTTTGAATGTGTTTGACTTTCAATTGATTCAATTAGCTTTGTAGAATGTATTTTACTGTCATTTGATTCAAATAGCTTTGTTTGAATGTGTTTGAATTTCATTTAATTCAATTTGCTTTGTAGAATGCATTTCACTTTTATTTGATTTATATAGCTTTGTTTGAATGTGTTTGACTTTCATTTAAATTAATAAGCTTTTTTTGAATGTGTTTGACTTTCATTTGATTTAAAAGACTTTTTTTGAATGTGTTTGACTTTCATTTGATTCAATTAGATTTGTAGAATTTATTTTAGTTTTATTTTATTTAATTAGATTTGTTTGAATTTATTTGACTCTCATTTGATTCAAATAGCTTTGTTTGAATGTGTTTGACTTTCATTTGATTCAATTAGCTTTGTAGAATGTATTTGACTTTCATTTGATTTAAATAGCTTTATTTGAATGTGTTTGACTTTCATTTGATTCAATTAGCTTTGTAGAATGTATTTGACTTTCATTCGATTCGAAATCTTTGTTTGAATGTGTTTGACTTTCATTTGATTTAATTAGCTTTGTTTGACTGTGTTTAACTTTAATTTAATTCAATTAGCTTTGTAGAATGTATTTGACTTTCATTCGATTCGAAATCTTTGTTTGAATGTGTTTGACTTTCATTTGATTTAATTAGCTTTGTTTGAATGTGTTTAACTTTAATTTAATTCAATTAGCTTTGTAGAATGTATTAGACTTTTATTTGGTTTAATTAGCTTTGTTTGAATGTGTTTGACTTTCATTTGATTCAATTAGCTTTGTAGAATGTATTTGACTCTCATTTGATTCAAATAGCTTTGTTTGAATGCGTTTCACTTTCATTTGATTCAATTAGCTTTGTAGAATACATTTCACTTTCATTTAATTTAAACAACTTTGTTTGAATGTGTTTGACTTTCATTTGAGTCAAATAGCTTTGTTTGATTGCGTTTGACTTTGATTTGATACAATTAGCTTTGTAGAACGTATTTGACTTTCATTTTCTTCAAATAGCTTTGTTTGAATGTGTTTGACTTTCATTTGATTCAATTAGCTTTGTAGAATGTATTTGACATTCATTTAATTAAAATAGCTTTGTTTGAATGTGTTTGACTTTCAATTGATTCAATTAGCTTTGTAGAATGTATTTTACTGTCATTTGATTCAAATAGCCTTGTTTGAATGTGTTTGAATTTCATTTAATTCAATTTGCTTTGTAGAATGCATTTCACTTTCATTTGATTTATATAGCTTTGTTTGAATGTGTTTGACTTTCATTTAAATTAAAAGGATTTTTTTGAATGTGTTTGACTTTCATTTGATTTAAAAGACTTTTTTTGAATGTGTTTGACTTTCATTTGATTCAATTAGATTTGTAGAATTTATTTTACTTTTATTTTATTTAATTAGCTTTGTTTGAATTTATTTGACTCTCATTTGATTCAAATAGCTTTGTTTGAATGTGTTTCACTTTCATTTGATTCAATTAGCTTTGTTTGACTGTGCTTGACTTTCATTTGATTCAATTAGCTTTGATTGAATGTGTTTGACTTTCATTTGATTCAATTAGCTTTGTTGAATGTATTTGACTCTCATTTGATTCAATTAGCTTTGTTTGAATGTGTTTGACTTTCATTTGATTCAATTAGCTTTGTAAAATGTATTTGACTCTCATTTTATTCAAATAGCTGTGTTTGAATGTGTTTCATTTTCATTTGATTCAATTAGCTTTGTAGAATACATTTCACTTTCATTTAATTTAAACAGCTTTGTTGGAATGTGTTTGACTTTCATTTGACTCAAATAGCTTTATTTGATTGCGTTTGACTTTCATTTGATACAATTAGCTTTGTAGAACGTATTTGACTTTCATTTTCTTCAAATAGCTTTGTTTGAATGTGTTTGACTTTCATTTGATTCAATTAGCTTTGTAGAATGTATTTTACATTCATTTAATTAAAATAGCTTTTTTTGAATGTGTTTGACTTTCATTTGATTCAAATAGCTTTGTTTGAATGTGCTTGACTTTCATTTGATTCAACTAGCTTTGTAGAATGTATTTGACTTTCATTTGATTAAAATAGCTTTGTTTGAATGTGTTTGACTTTCATTTGATTCAATTAGCTTTGTAGAATGTATTTGACTCTCATTTGATTCAAATAGCTTTGTTTGAATGCGTTTAACTTTCATTTGATTCAATTAGCTTTGTAGAATACATTTCACTTTCATTTAATTTAAACAACTTTGTTTGAATGTGTTTGACTTTCATTTGACTCAAATAGCTTTATTCGATTGCGTTTGACTTTCATTTGATACAATTAGCTTTGTAGAACGTATTTGACTTTCATTTGATTCAAATAGCTTTGTTTGAATGTGTTTGACTTTCAATTGATTCAATTAGCTTTGTAGAATGTATTTTACTGTCATTTGATTCAAATAGCTTTGTTTGAATGTGTTTGAATTTCATTTAATTCAATTTGCTTTGTAGAATGCATTTCACTTTTATTTGATTTATATAGCTTTGTTTGAATGTGTTTGACTTTCATTTAAATTAAAAAGCTTTTTTTGAATGTGTTTGACTTTCATTTGATTTAAAAGACTTTTTTTGAATGTGTTTGACTTTCATTTGATTCAATTAGATTTGTAGAATTTATTTTAGTTTTATTTTATTTAATTAGATTTGTTTGAATTTATTTGACTCTCATTTGATTCAAATAGCTTTGTTTGAATGTGTTTGACTTTCATTTGATTCAATTAGCTTTGTAGAATGTATTTGACTTTCATTTGATTTAAATAGCTTTATTTGAATGTGTTTGACTTTCATTTGATTCAATTAGCTTTGTAGAATGTATTTGACTTTCATTCGATTCGAAATCTTTGTTTGAATGTGTTTGACTTTCATTTGATTTAATTAGCTTTGTTTGAATGTGTTTAACTTTAATTTAATTCAATTAGCTTTGTAGAATGTATTAGACTTTTATTTGGTTTAATTAGCTTTGTTTGAATGTATTTGGCTCTCATTTGATTCAAATAGCTTTGATTGAATGTGTTTGACTTTCATTTGATTCAAATAGCTTTGTTTGAATGTGTTTTACTTTCATTTGATTCAATTAGCTTTGTAGAATGTATTTGACTTTCATTTGATTAAAATAGCTTTGTTTGAATGTGCTTGACTTTCATTTGATTCAATTAGCTTTGTTTGAATGTGTTTGACTTTCATTTGATTCAATTAGCTTTGTTGAATGTATTTGACTCTCATTTGATTCAATTAGCTTTGTTTGAATGTCTTTGACTTTCATTTGATTCAATTAGCTTTGTAGAATGTATTTGACTCTCATTTGATTCAAATAGCTTTGTTTGAATGCGTTTAACTTTCATTTGAGTCAATTAGCTTTGTAGAATACATTTCACTTTCATTTAATTTAAACAACTTTGTTTGAATGTGTTTGACTTTCATTTGACTCAAATAGCTTTATTTGATTGCGTTTGACTTTCATTTGATACAATTAGCTTTGTAGAACGTATTTGACTTTCATTTGATTCAAATAGCTTTGTTTGAATGTGTTTGACTTTCATTTAATTCAATTTGCTTTGTAGAATGCATTTCACTTTCATTTGATTTATATAGCTTTGTTTGAATGTGTTGACTTTCATTTAAATTAAAAGGATTTTTTTTGAATGTGTTTGACTTTCATTTGATTTAAAAGACTTTTTTTGAATGTGTTTGACTTTCATTTGATTCAATTAGATTTGTAGAATTTATTTTACTTTTATTTTATTTAATTAGCTTTGTTTGAATTTATTTGACTCTCATTTGATTCAAATAGCTTTGTTTGAATGTGTTTCACTTTCATTTGATTCAATTAGCTTTGTAGAATGTATTTGACTTTCATTTGATTCAAATAGCTTTATTTGAATGTGTTTGACTTTCATTTGATTCAATTAGCTTTTTAGAATGTATTTGACTTTCATTTGATTCGAAATCTTTGTTTGAATGTGTTTGACTTTCATTTGATTCAATTAGCTTTGTTTGAATGTGTTTGACTTTAATTTATATCAATTAGCTATGTAGATTGTATTAGACTTTTATTTAATTTAATTAGCTTTGTTTTAATGTATTTGACTTTCATTTGATTCAAATAGCTTTGTTTGAATGTGTTTTACTTTCATTTGATTCAATTAGCTTTATAGAATGTATTTGACTTTCATTTGATTAAAATAGCTTTGTTTGACTGTGCTTGACTTTTATTTGATTCAATTAGCTTTGATTGAATGTGTTTGACTTTCATTTGATTCAATTAGCTTTGTTGAATGTATTTGACTCTCATTTGATTCAATTAGCTTTGTTTGAATGTGTTTGACTTTCATTTGATTCAATTAGCTTTGTAGAATGTATTTGACTCTCATTTTATTCAAATAGCTGTGTTTGAATGTGTTTCATTTTCATTTGATTCAATTAGCTTTGTAGAATACATTTCACTTTCATTTAATTTAAACAGCTTTGTTGGAATGTGTTTGACTTTCATTTGACTCAAATAGCTTTATTTGATTGCGTTTGACTTTCATTTGATACAATTAGCTTTGTAGAACGTATTTGACTTTCATTTTCTTCAAATAGCTTTGTTTGAATGTGTTTGACTTTCATTTGATTCAATTAGCTTTGTAGAATGTATTTTACATTCATTTAATTAAAATAGCTTTTTTTGAATGTGTTTGAGTTTCATTTGATTCAAATAGCTTTGTTTGAATGTGCTTGACTTTCATTTGATTCAACTAGCTTTGTAGAATGTATTTGACTTTCATTTGATTAAAATAGCTTTGTTTGAATGTGTTTGACTTTCATTTGATTCAATTAGCTTTGTAGAATGTATTTGACTCTCATTTGATTCAAATAGCTTTGTTTGAATGCGTTTAACTTTCATTTGATTCAATTAGCATTGTAGAATACATTTCACTTTCATTTAATTTAAACAACTTTGTTTGAATGTGTTTGACTTTCATTTGACTCAAATAGCTTTATTCGATTGCGTTTGACTTTCATTTGATACAATTAGCTTTGTAGAACGTATTTGACTTTCATTTGATTCAAATAGCTTTGTTTGAATGTGTTTGACTTTCAATTGATTCAATTAGCTTTGTAGAATGTATTTTACTGTCATTTGATTCAAATAGCTTTGTTTGAATGTGTTTGAATTTCATTTAATTCAATTTGCTTTGTAGAATGCATTTCACTTTTATTTGATTTATATAGCTTTGTTTGAATGTGTTTGACTTTCATTTAAATTAAAAAGCTTTTTTTGAATGTGTTTGACTTTCATTTGATTTAAAAGACTTTTTTTGAATGTGTTTGACTTTCATTTGATTCAATTAGATTTGTAGAATTTATTTTAGTTTTATTTTATTTAATGATGTGGATCAAGAGGGAAATTCTTTTGAAGAGCCAATCATATTGGTTTTAAGGCCAATAGGGTTCGAGCTTGGAGTAAAGAATCAAGAATGGTTAACATGCGCAGCCATTGAAGAAGAAGTCAAGGTCCAGTTGGGTTCCGACGACGGCAGCGGCGGCGACGCGCCGATCTGGGTGCCACGCGCCGGCTCCCTAGCTCCGGCCTGAGTCCAGCTACACGGCGGTGGGGCGCGTGTCGATGATGGCGGCGCGTGAGGTGGTGGTTCGGCGGCAGTACGAAAAGAAAGATTTTCCTAACTTAGTTTTTTCTAGAGTTTTTGCTTGCAAGTTTTTACCTTTCACTTGAAAGGGTTTTTCTTGGTTTAAGCAATTAGGAATCTTCTTAATTTCTGTTATTTTAGTTTAAAATAATTTCTAAGTCAATTAGGAATTGTTTTAAGAAGTTTTAGTTTAATTAGAACTAGTCTTATTACTAGTTTCCTAGTTCCATTAGAATTGGTTTTCCTATTCTATCTAGGATACTTGGGGATCAAGGCTAGGGTTTTTTTCCTAGTTCGAATAGACTTAGGAATAGTTAGTTTAGTCTATAAATAAGGGATTTTTCGTGGCTTTGTATACACAACCAAAACCAGAAAATTCAATACAAGTTTATTGTTTGTTTTGCTTAATTGCTTACAAATTCTTTTGCTAGTTTTCAATTCAAGGAGTTGTTTTGATAATTAGAACGTTCAATTCTTAGTTCTAGGAGTAGTCTAAGTTTTGTTCATCAAAGTACTTAGTTCCAGGAGTGGTCTAGGTAATTTGAGAGGCGTTGAATTCGTTCCAGGAGTGGTCGTTTTCAAAGTCATATCCGGTTCGTTATTCTTAAGTTGTTCGATTTTCTTAGGAAATTCGAAGGGCTTGTGTTACTTGTGTGATTTTAGATTCTTTATTAAGTTAAGGGGTTTAAATCCACATCAAATTGGTATCAGAGCTTGTGTGATACCACATCAAATTGGTATCAGATTTCAGGGGTTTTGATCGTTCAACAATTCGTTCATCAAATCGCACTTGTTCTCGGATAACCAGTTTTTCTGTCAACTTCAGAAGGCTCGTTCTCCTTCGTTACAAGGTCTTTTCAGGTGATTCTTTTTTTGATTTTGGGTGAAATTTTGTCTAATTTCTGCCTGTGAAATTTCGGAATTTTTCGAGTTCGTTTGCTATTAAACTGGACTGTTTTCCGCAACTGTGTCAGTTTTGGTCCGATTTAATACTTATTGCTTGTTGTGTGCGATTTTGTTCCAAGTTGTGTTGCGATTTTTGTGGGATATACCTGTGTGGATAAGGGTTCTTTTATTTCTGTTTTTTTCACATAATTATGGAGGAAGGGATCCGAAAATCTATGGATGAATTTGCAAAGTTACTTCAAGGTCATAAAAAGAAGAAAAAACATGAAGATGATAACGTAGATTTTGGCTTTGGTAACAAACATATGCTTATGGAGCGACTGAATTTACATGAAGAAATTATTTTTCAAGGTCAACAAGATAGTTTGTTTCATACTCGATGCAAAGTTGTTGATAGAACTTGTAGGGTGATCATTGATAGTGGTTCGTGTACCAATGTAGCGTCTACAGAGATGGTTACTAAACTCCAACTTCCTACAAGAGATCATGAAAAACCATATAAGTTGGGTTGGCTAGATAATTCTATGGGTTTTCATGTAGAACAACAAGCTTTGGTGAATTTCTCCATTGGCAATTACAAGGAAGAATTATGGTGCGATGTGATTCCTATGAGTGCTTGTCACGTTCTTTTAGGGAGACCATGGCAATTTGATCGACATGTTAAACATGATGGTGTGGCCAACACATATTCGGTCAAGGTGGGAAACAAGAGGTTCAAACTTATTCCTTTAACTATTATTCCATGCCGCGTTAAAGTTAAAGAGATGGAGGAAGATGGTCAAAAGGATAAGGAAGAGGAACATGTAGGTGCTAAAGAGCTCGAAGAAAAGGTTTTTGATACTATTGAGGAGCCATTCGTGAATCAAGATAATAATTTAATGGTTTCTTTAGAAGTGGTGGATTCATTAGGCATGCATAAAGAGAAGAAATTGTTAGTCATACATGAGAAAAATATCATGAAGCCTAAAGTGTTCTTATGGTCAACTTCGAAGACCAAGGACCAAATTGAGAATTGGTTGTTTCTAAAATATTGCCTTGCTCGTGGTGATGTTGTTACATTGCTTAAAATTGCTAGCGTTGAGGTAATAGTTCTTTTGGCTTGTATTCGTCGAATTTGGATGGTTTCATGGAATTGTTCTCCTTACATGGATGATGCGAATTTGAGGACAAATTCTTTTGAAGAGGGGGAGAATGATGTGGATCAAGAGGGAAATTCTTTTGAAGAGCCAATCATATTGGTTTTAAGGCCAATAGGGTTCGAGCTTGGAGTAAAGAATCAAGAATGGTTAACATGCGCAGCCATTGAAGAAGAAGTCAAGGTCCAGTTGGGTTCCGACGACGGCAGCGGCGGCGACGCGCCGATCTGGGTGCCACGCGCCGGCTCCCTAGCTCCGGCCTGAGTCCAGCTACACGGCGGTGGGGCGCGTGTCGATGATGGCGGCGCGTGAGGTGGTGGTTCGGCGGCAGTACGAAAAGAAAGATTTTCCTAACTTAGTTTTTTCTAGAGTTTTTGCTTGCAAGTTTTTACCTTTCACTTGAAAGGGTTTTTCTTGGTTTAAGCAATTAGGAATCTTCTTAATTTCTGTTATTTTAGTTTAAAATAATTTCTAAGTCAATTAGGAATTGTTTTAAGAAGTTTTAGTTTAATTAGAACTAGTCTTATTACTAGTTTCCTAGTTCCATTAGAATTGGTTTTCCTATTCTATCTAGGATACTTGGGGATCAAGGCTAGGGTTTTTTTCCTAGTTCGAATAGACTTAGGAATAGTTAGTTTAGTCTATAAATAAGGGATTTTTCGTGGCTTTGTATACACAACCAAAACCAGAAAATTCAATACAAGTTTATTGTTTGTTTTGCTTAATTGCTTACAAATTCTTTTGCTAGTTTTCAATTCAAGGAGTTGTTTTGATAATTAGAACGTTCAATTCTTAGTTCTAGGAGTAGTCTAAGTTTTGTTCATCAAAGTACTTAGTTCCAGGAGTGGTCTAGGTAATTTGAGAGGCGTTGAATTCGTTCCAGGAGTGGTCGTTTTCAAAGTCATATCCGGTTCGTTATTCTTAAGTTGTTCGATTTTCTTAGGAAATTCGAAGGGCTTGTGTTACTTGTGTGATTTTAGATTCTTTATTAAGTTAAGGGGTTTAAATCCACATCATTTAATTAGATTTGTTTGAATTTATTTGACTCTCATTTGATTCAAATAGCTTTGTTTGAATGTGTTTGACTTTCATTTGATTCAATTAGCTTTGTAGAATGTATTTGACTTTCATTTGATTTAAATAGCTTTATTTGAATGTGTTTGACTTTCATTTGATTCAATTAGCTTTGTAGAATGTATTTGACTTTCATTCGATTCGAAATCTTTGTTTGAATGTGTTTGACTTTCATTTGATTTAATTAGCTTTGTTTGAATGTGTTTAACTTTAATTTAATTCAATTAGCTTTGTAGAATGTATTTGACTTTCATTCGATTCGAAATCTTTGTTTGAATGTGTTTGACTTTCATTTGATTTAATTAGCTTTGTTTGAATGTGTTTAACTTTAATTTAATTCAATTAGCTTTGTAGAATGTATTAGACTTTTATTTGGTTTAATTAGCTTTGTTTGAATGTATTTGGCTCTCATTTGATTCAAATAGCTTTGATTGAATGTGTTTGACTTTCATTTGATTCAAATAGCTTTGTTTGAATGTGTTTTACTTTCATTTGATTCAATTAGCTTTGTAGAATGTATTTCACTTTCATTTGATTAAAATAGCTTTGTTTGAATGTGCTTGACTTTCATTTTATTCAATTAGCTTTGTTTGAATGTATTTGACTCTCATTTGATTCAATTAGCTTTGTTTGAATGTCTTTGACTTTCATTTGATTCAATTAGCTTTGTAGAATGTATTTGACTCTCATTTGATTCAAATAGCTTTGTTTGAATGCGTTTAACTTTCATTTGATTCAATTAGCTTTGTAGAATACATTTCACTTTCATTTAATTTAAACAACTTTGTTTGAATGTGTTTGACTTTCATTTGACTCAAATAGCTTTATTTGATTGCGTTTGACTTTCATTTGATACAATTAGCTTTGTAGAACGTATTTGACTTTCATTTGATTCAAATAGCTTTGTTTGAATGTGTTTGACTTTCATTTGATTCAATTAGCTTTGTAGAATGTCTTTGACTTTCATTTGAGTTAAATAACTTTGTTTGACTGTGTTTGACTTTCATTTGTTTCAATTTGCTTTGTAGAATGTATTTGATTTTCATTTTCTTCAAATAGCTTTGTTTGAATGTGTTTGACTTTCATTTCATTCAATTAGCTTTGTAGAATGTATTTGACATTCATTTAATTAAAATAGCTTTGTTTGAATGTGTTTGACTTTCATTTGATTCAATTAGCTTTGTTTGAATGTGTTTGACTTTCATTTGATTCAATTAGCTTTGTAGAATGTATTTGACTTTCATTTGATTCAAATAGCTTTGTTTGAATGTGTTTGACTTTCAATTGATTCAATTAGCTTTGTAGAATGTGTTTGACTGTCATTTGATTCAAATAGCTTTGTTTGAATGTGTTTGAATTTCATTTAGATCAATTTGCTTTGTAGAATGCATTTCACTTTCATTTGGTTTATATAGCTTTGTTTGAATGTGTTTGACTTTCATTTAAATTAAAAAGCTTTTTTTGAATGTGTTTGACTTTCATTTGATTTAAAAGGCTTTGTTTGAATGTGTTTGACTTTCATTTGATTCAATTAGCTTTGTAGAATGTATTTTACTTTTATTTGATTTAATTAGCTTTGTTTGAATTTATTTGACTCTCATTTGATTCAAATAGCTTTGTTTGAATGTATTTGGCTCTCATTTGATTCAAATAGCTTTGATTGAATGTGTTTGACTTTCATTTGATTCAAATAGCTTTGTTTGAATGTGTTTTACTTTCATTTGATTCAATTAGCTTTGTAGAATGTATTTGACTTTCATTTGATTAAAATAGCTTTGTTTGAATGTGCTTGACTTTCATTTGATTCAATTAGCTTTGTTTGAATGTGTTTGACTTTCATTTGATTCAATTAGCTTTGTTGAATGTATTTGACTCTCATTTGATTAAATTAGCTTTGTTTGAATGTGTTTGACTTTCATTTGATTCAACTAGCTTTGTAGAATGTATTTAACTCTCATTTGATTCAAATAGCTTTGTTTGAATGCGTTTAACTTTCATTTGATTCAATTAGCTTTGTAGAATAAATTTCACTTTCTTTTAATTTAAACAACTTTGTTTGAATGTGTTTGACTTTCATTTGACTCAAATAGCTTTATTTGATTGCGTTTGACTTTCATTTGATACAATTAGCTTTGTAGAACGTATTTGACTTTCATTTGATTCAAATAGCTTTGTTTGAATGTGTTTGACTTTCATTTGATTCAATTAGCTTTGTAGAATGTATTTGACTTTCATTTGACTCAAATAACTTTGTTTGACTGTGTTTGACTTTCATTTGTTTCAATTTGCTTTGTAGAATGTATTTGACTTTCATTTTCTTCAAATAGCTTTGTTTGAATGTGTTTGACTTTCATTTCATTCAATTAGCTTTGTAGAATGTATTTGACATTCATTTAATTAAAATAGCTTTGTTTGAATGTGTTTGACTTTTATTTGATTCAATTAGCTTTGTAGAATGTATTTGACTTTCGTTTGATTCAAATAGTTTTGTTTGAATGTGTTTGACTTTCAATTGATTCAATTAGCTTTGTAGAATGTGTTTGACTGTCATTTGATTCAAATAGCTTTGTTTAAATGTGTTTGAATTTAATTTAGATCAATTTGCTTTGTAGAATGCATTTCACTTTCATTTGATTTATATAGCTTTGTTTGAATGTGTTTGACTTTCATTTAAATTAAAAAGCTTTTTTTGAATGTGTTTGACTTTCATTTGATTTAAAAGGCTTTGTTTGAATGTGTTTGACTTTCATTTGATTCAATTAGCTTTGTAGAATGTATTTTACTTTTATTTGATTTAATTAGCTTTGTTTGAATTTATTTGGCTCTCATTTGATTCAAATAGCTTTGTTTGAATGTATTTGGCTCTCATTTGATTCAAATAGCTTTAATTGAATGTGTTTGACTTTCATTTGATTCAAATAGCTTTGTTTGAATGTGTTTTACTTTCAATTGATTCAATTAGCTTTGTAGAATGTATTTGACTTTCATTTGATTAAAATAGCTTTGTTTGAATGTGCTTGACTTTCATTTAATTCAATTAGCTTTGTTTGAATGTGTTTGACTTTCATTTGATTCAATTAGCTTTGTTGAATGTATTTGACTCTCATTTGATTAAATTAGCTTTGTTTGAATGTGTTTGACTTTCATTTGATTCAATTAGCTTTGTAGAACGTATTTGACTTTCATTTGATTCAAATAGCTTTGTTTGAATGTGTTTGACTTTCATTTGATTCGATAAGCTTTGTTGAATGTATTTGACTCTCGTTTGATTCAATTAGCTTTGTTTAAATATGTTTGACTTTCATTTGATTCAATTAGCTTTGTAGAATGTATTTGACTCTCATTTGATTCAAATAGCTTTGTTTGAATGCGTTTAACTTTCATTTGATTCAATTAGCTTTGTAGAATACATTTCACTTTCATTTAATTTAAACAATTTTGTTTGAATGTGTTTGACTTTCATTTGACTCAAATAGCTTTATTTGATTGCGTTTGACTTTCATTTGAAACAATTAGCTTTGTAGAACGTATTTGACTTTCATTTGATTCAAATAGCTTTGTTTGAATGTGTTTGACTCTCCATTGATTCAATTAGCTTTGTAGAATGTATTTTACTGTCATTTGATTCAAATAGCTTTGTTTGAATGTGTTTGAATTTCATTTAATTCAATTTGCTTTGTAGAATGCATTTCACTTTCATTTGATTTATATAGCTTTGTTTAAATGTGTTTGACTTTCATTTGATTCAATTAGCTTTGTAGAATGTATTTTACTTTTATTTGATTTAATTAGCTTTGTTTGAATTTATTTGACTCTCATTTGATTCAAATAGCTTTGTTTGAATGTGTTTGACTTTCATTTGATTCAATTAGCTTTGTAGAATGTATTTGACTTTCATTTGATTCAAATAGCTTTATTTGAATGTGTTTGACTTTCATTTGATTCAATAAGCTTTGTAGAATGTATTTGACTCTCATTTGATTCAAATAGCTTTGTTTGAATGTGTTTGACTTTCATTTGATTCAAATAGCTTTGTTTGAATGTGTTTTACTTTCATTTGATTCAATTAGCTTTGTAGAATGTATTTGACTTTCATTCGATTCGAAATCTTTGTTTGAATGTGTTTGACTTTCATTTGATTTAATTAGCTTTGTTTGAATGTGTTTAAATTTAATTTAATTCAATTAGCTTTGTAGAATGTATTTGACTTTCATTTGATTAAAATAGCTTTGTTTGAATGTGCTTGACTTTCATTTGATTCAATTAGCTTTGTTTGAATGTGTTTGACTTTCATTTGATTCAATTAGCTTTGTTGAATGTATTTGACTCTCATTTGATTCAATTAGCTTTGTTTGAATGTCTTTGACTTTCATTTGATTCAATTAGCTTTGTAGAATGTATTTGACTCTCATTTGATTCAAATAGCTTTGTTTGAATGCGTTTAACTTTCATTTGATTCAATTAGCTTTGTAGAATACATTTCACTTTCATTTAATTTAAACAACTTTGTTTGAATGTGTTTGACTTTCATTTGACTCAAATAGCTTTATTTGATTGCGTTTGACTTTCATTTGATACAATTAGCTTTGTAGAACGTATTTGACTTTCATTTGATTCAAATAGCTTTGTTTGAATGTGTTTGACTTTCATTTGATTCAATTAGCTTTGTAGAATGTCTTTGACTTTCATTTGAGTTAAATAACTTTGTTTGACTGTGTTTGACTTTCATTTGTTTCAATTTGCTTTGTAGAATGTATTTGATTTTCATTTTCTTCAAATAGCTTTGTTTGAATGTGTTTGACTTTCATTTCATTCAATTAGCTTTGTAGAATGTATTTGACATTCATTTAATTAAAATAGCTTTGTTTGAATGTGTTTGACTTTCATTTGATTCAATTAGCTTTGTTTGAATGTGTTTGACTTTCATTTGATTCAATTAGCTTTGTAGAATGTATTTGACTTTCATTTGATTCAAATAGCTTTGTTTGAATGTGTTTGACTTTCAATTGATTCAATTAGCTTTGTAGAATGTGTTTGACTGTCATTTGATTCAAATAGCTTTGTTTGAATGTGTTTGAATTTCATTTAGATCAATTTGCTTTGTAGAATGCATTTCACTTTCATTTGGTTTATATAGCTTTGTTTGAATGTGTTTGACTTCATTTAAATTAAAAAGCTTTTTTTGAATGTGTTTGACTTTCATTTGATTTAAAAGGCTTTGTTTGAATGTGTTTGACTTTCATTTGATTCAATTAGCTTTGTAGAATGTATTTTACTTTTATTTGATTTAATTAGCTTTGTTTGAATTTATTTGACTCTCATTTGATTCAAATAGCTTTGTTTGAATGTATTTGGCTCTCATTTGATTCAAATAGCTTTGATTGAATGTGTTTGACTTTCATTTGATTCAAATAGCTTTGTTTGAATGTGTTTTACTTTCATTTGATTCAATTAGCTTTGTAGAATGTATTTGACTTTCATTTGATTAAAATAGCTTTGTTTGAATGTGCTTGACTTTCATTTGATTCAATTAGCTTTGTTTGAATGTGTTTGACTTTCATTTGATTCAATTAGCTTTGTTGAATGTATTTGACTCTCATTTGATTCAATTAGCTTTGTTTGAATGTGTTTGACTTTCATTTGATTCAACTAGCTTTGTAGAATGTATTTGACTCTCATTTGATTCAAATAGCTTTGTTTGAATGCGTTTAACTTTCATTTGATTCAATTACCTTTGTAGAATACATTTCACTTTCTTTTAATTTAAACAACTTTGTTTGAATGTGTTTGACTTTCATTTGACTCAAATAGCTTTATTTGATTGCGTTTGACTTTCATTTGATACAATTAGCTTTGTAGAACGTATTTGACTTTCATTTGATTCAAATAGCTTTGTTTGAATGTGTTTGACTTTCATTTGATTCAATTAGCTTTGTAGAATGTATTTGACTTTCATTTGACTCAAATAACTTTGTTTGACTGTGTTTGACTTTCATTTGTTTCAATTTGCTTTGTAGAATGTATTTGACTTTCATTTTCTTCAAATAGCTTTGTTTGAATGTGTTTGACTTTCATTTCATTCAATTAGCTTTGTAGAATGTATTTGACATTCATTTAATTAAAATAGCTTTGTTTGAATGTGTTTGACTTTCATTTGATTCAATTAGCTTTGTTTGAATGTGTTTGACTTTTATTTGATTCAATTAGCTTTGTAGAATGTATTTGACTTTCGTTTGATTCAAATAGTTTTGTTTGAATGTGTTTGACTTTCAATTGATTCAATTAGCTTTGTAGAATGTGTTTGACTGTCATTTGATTCAAATAGCTTTGTTTAAATGTGTTTGAATTTAATTTAGATCAATTTGCTTTGTAGAATGCATTTCACTTTCATTTGATTTATATAGCTTTGTTTGAATGTGTTTGACTTTCATTTGATTCAATTAGCTTTGTAGAATGTATTTTACTTTTATTTGATTTAATTAGCTTTGTTTGAATTTATTTGGCTCTCATTTGATTCAAATAGCTTTGTTTGAATGTATTTGGCTCTCATTTGATTCAAATAGCTTTAATTGAATGTGTTTGACTTTCATTTGATTCAAATAGCTTTGTTTGAATGTGTTTTACTTTCAATTGATTCAATTAGCTTTGTAGAATGTATTTGACTTTCATTTGATTAAAATAGCTTTGTTTGAATGTGCTTGACTTTCATTTAATTCAATTAGCTTTGTTTGAATGTGTTTGACTTTCATTTGATTCAATTAGCTTTGTTGAATGTATTTGACTCTCATTTGATTCAATTAGCTTTGTTTGAATGTGTTTGACTTTCATTTGATTCAATTAGCTTTGTAGAACGTATTTGACTTTCATTTGATTCAAATAGCTTTGTTTGAATGTGTTTGACTTTCATTTGATTCGATAAGCTTTGTTGAATGTATTTGACTCTCATTTGATTCAATTAGCTTTGTTTAAATATGTTTGACTTTCATTTGATTCAATTAGCTTTGTTTGAATGCGTTTAACTTTCATTTGATTCAATTAGCTTTGTAGAATACATTTCACTTTCATTTAATTTAAACAATTTTGTTTGAATGTGTTTGACTTTCATTTGACTCAAATAGCTTTATTTGATTGCGTTTGACTTTCATTTGAAACAATTAGCTTTGTAGAACGTATTTGACTTTCATTTGATTCAAATAGCTTTGTTTGAATGTGTTTGACTCTCCATTGATTCAATTAGCTTTGTAGAATGTATTTTACTGTCATTTGATTCAAATAGCTTTGTTTGAATGTGTTTGAATTTCATTTAATTCAATTTGCTTTGTAGAATGCATTTCACTTTCATTTGATTTATATAGCTTTGTTTAAATGTGTTTGACTTTCATTTGATTCAATTAGCTTTGTAGAATGTATTTTACTTTTATTTGATTTAATTAGCTTTGTTTGAATTTATTTGACTCTCATTTGATTCAAATAGCTTTGTTTGAATGTGTTTGACTTTCATTTGATTCAATTAGCTTTGTAGAATGTATTTGACTTTCATTTGATTCAAATAGCTTTATTTGAATGTGTTTGACTTTCATTTGATTCAATAAGCTTTGTAGAATGTATTTGACTCTCATTTGATTCAAATAGCTTTGTTTGAATGTGTTTGACTTTCATTTGATTCAAATAGCTTTGTTTGAATGTGTTTTACTTTCATTTGATTCAATTAGCTTTGTAGAATGTATTTGACTTTCATTCGATTCGAAATCTTTGTTTGAATGTGTTTGACTTTCATTTGATTTAATTAGCTTTGTTTGAATGTGTTTAACTTTAATTTAATTCAATTAGCTTTGTAGAATGTATTAGACTTTTATTTGGTTTAATTAGCTTTGTTTGAATGTATTTGGCTCTCATTTGATTCAAATAGCTTTGATTGAATGTGTTTGACTTTCATTTGATTCAAATAGCTTTGTTTGAATGTGTTTTACTTTCATTTGATTCAATTAGCTTTGTAGAATGTATTTGACTTTCAATTGATTAAAATAGCTTTGTTTGAATGTGTTTGACTTTCATTTGATTCAATGAGCTTTGTTTGAATGTGTTTGACTTTCATTTGATTCAATTAGCTTTGTTGAATGTATTTGACTCTCATTTGATTCAATTCGCTTTGTTTGAATGTCTTTGACTTTCATTTGATTCAATTAGCTTTGTAGAATGTATTTGACTCTCATTTGATTCAAATAGCTTTGTTTGAATGCGTTTAACTTTCATTTGATTCAATTAGCTTTGTAGAATAAATTTCACTTTCATTTAATTTAAACAACTTTGTTTGAATGTGTTTGACTTTCATTTGACTCAAATAGCTTTATTTGATTGCGTTTGACTTTCATTTGATACAATTAGCTTTGTAGAACGTATTTGACTTTCATTTGATTCAAATAGCTTTGTTTGAATGTGTTTGACTTTCATTTGATTCAATCAGCTTTATAGAATGTATTTGACTTTCATTTGATTCAAATAGCTTTGTAGAATGTATTTGACTTTCATTTGAGTCAAATAACTTTGTTTGACTGTGTTTGACTTTCATTTGTTTCAATTTGCTTTGTAGAATGTATTTGACTTTCATTTTCTTCAAATAGCTTTGTTTGAATGTGTTTGACTTTCATTTCATTCAATTAGCTTTGTAGAATGTATTTGACATTCATTTAATTAAAATAGCTTTGTTTGAATGTGTTTGACTTTCATTTGATTCAATTAGCTTTGTTTGAATGTGTTTGACTTTCATTTGATTCAATTAGCTTTGTAGAATGTATTTGACTTTCATTTGATTCAAATAGCTTTGTTTGAATGTGTTTGACTTTCAATTGATTCAATTAGCTTTGTAGAATGTGTTTGACTGTCATTTGATTCAAATAGCTTTGTTTGAATGTGTTTGAATTTCATTTAGAGCAATTTGCTTTGTAGAATGCATTTCACTTTCATTTGGTTTATATAGCTTTGTTTGAATGTGTTTGACTTTCATTTAAATTAAAAAGCTTTTTTTGAATGTGTTTGACTTTCATTTGATTTAAAAGGCTTTGTTTGAATGTGTTTGACTTTCATTTGATTCAATTAGCTTTGTAGAATGTATTTTACTTTTATTTGATTTAATTAGCTTTGTTTGAATTTATTTGACTCTCATTTGATTTAAATAGCTTTGTTTGAATGTATTTGGCTCTCATTTGATTCAAATAGCTTTGATTGAATGTGTTTGACTTTCATTTGATTCAAATAGCTTTGTTTGAATGTGTTTTACTTTCATTTGATTCAATTAGCTTTGTAGAATGTATTTGACTTTCATTTGATTAAAATAGCTTTGTTTGAATGTGCTTGACTTTCATTTGATTCAATTAGCTTTGTTTGAATGTGTTTGACTTTCATTTGATTCAATTAGCTTTGTTGAATGTATTTGGCTCTCATTTGATTCAATTAGCTTTGTTTGAATGTGTTTGACTTTCATTTGATTCAACTAGCTTTGTAGAATGTATTTGACTCTCATTTGATTCAAATAGCTTTGTTTGAATGCGTTTAACTTTCATTTGATTCAATTAGCTTTGTAGAATACATTTCACTTTCTTTTAATTTAAACAACTTTGTTTGAATGTGTTTGACTTTCATTTGACTCAAATAGCTTTATTTGATTGCGTTTGACTTTCATTTGATACAATTAGCTTTGTAGAACGTATTTGACTTTCATTTGATTCAAATAGCTTTGTTTGAATGTGTTTGACTTTCATTTGAATCAATTAGCTTTGTAGAATGTATTTGACTTTCATTTGACTCAAATAACTTTGTTTGACTGTGTTTGACTTTCATTTGTTTCAATTTGCTTTGTAGAATGTATTTGACTTTCATTTTCTTCAAATAGCTTTGTTTGAATGTGTTTGACTTTCATTTCATTCAATTAGCTTTGTAGAATGTATTTGACATTCATTTAATTAAAATAGCTTTGTTTGAATGTGTTTGACTTTCATTTGATTCAATTAGCTTTGTTTGAATGTGTTTGACTTTCATTTGATTCAATTAGCTTTGTAGAATGTATTTGACTTTCGTTTGATTCAAATAGCTTTGTTTGAATGTGTTTGACTTTCAATTGATTAAATTAGCTTTGTAGAATGTGTTTGACTGTCATTTGATTCAAATAGCTTTGTTTAAATGTGTTTGAATTTCATTTAGATCAATTCGCTTTGTAGAATGCATTTCACTTTCATTTGATTTATATAGCTTTGTTTGAATGTGTTTGACTTTCATTTAAATTAAAAAGCTTTTTTTGAATGTGTTTGACTTTCATTTGATTTAAAAGGCTTTGTTTGAATGTGTTTGACTTTCATTTGATTCAATTAGCTTTGAAGAATGTATTTTACTTTTATTTGATTTAATTAGCTTTGTTTGAATTTATTTGGCTCTCATTTGATTCAAATAGCTTTGTTTGAATGTATTTGGCTCTCATTTGATTCAAATAGCTTTAATTGAATGTGTTTGACTTTCATTTGATTCAAATAGCTTTGTTTGAATGTGTTTTACTTTCAATTGATTCAATTAGCTTTGTAGGATGTATTTGACTTTCATTTGATTAAAATAGCTTTGTTTGAATGTGCTTGACTTTCATTTGATTCAATTAACTTTGTATGAATGTGTTTGACTTTCATTTGATTCAATTAGCTTTGTTGAATGTATTTGACTTTCATTTGATTCAAATAGCTTTGTTTGAATGTGTTTGACTTTCATTTGATTCAATTAGCTTTGTAGAATGTATTTGACTTTCATTTGAGTCAAATAACTTTGTTTGACTGTGTTTGACTTTTATTTGTTTTAATTTGCTTTGTAGAATGTATTTGACTTTCATTTTCTTCAAATAGCTTTGTTTGAATGTGTTTGACTTTCATTTCATTCAATTAGCTTTGTAGAATGTATTTGACATTCATTTAATTAAAATAGCTTTGTTTAAATGTGTTTGACTTTCATTTGATTCAATTAGCTTTGTTTGAATGTGTTTCACTTTCATTTGATTCAATTAGCTTTGTAGAATGTATTTGACTTTCATTTGATTCAAATAGCTTTGTTTGAATGTGTTTGACTTTCAATTGATTCAATTAGCTTTGTAGAATGTGTTTGACTGTCATTTGATTCAAATAGCTTTGTTTGAATGTGTTTGAATTTCATTTAGATCAATTTGCGTTGTAGAATGCATTTCACTTTCATTTGATTTATATAGTTTTGTTTGAATGTGTTTGACTTTCATTTAAATTAAAAAGCTTTTTTTGAATGTGTTTGACTTTCATTTGATTTAAAAGGCTTTGTTTGAATGTGTTTGACTTTCATTTGATTCAATTAGCTTTGTAGAATGTATTTTACTTTTATTTGATTTAATTAGCTTTGTTTGAATTTATTTGACTCTCATTTGATTCAAATAGCTTTGTTTGAATGTGTTTGACTTTCATTTGATTCAATTAGCTTTGTAAAATGTATTTGACTTTCATCTGATTCAAATAGCTATATTTGAATGTGTTTGAATTTCATTTTATTCAATTAGCTTTGTACAATGTATTTGACTCTCATTAGATTCAAATAGCTTTGTTTGAATGTGTTTGACTTTCATTTGATTCAAATAGCTTTGTTTGAATGTGTTTTACTTTCATTTGATTCAATTAGCTTTGTAGAATGTATTTGACTTTCATTTGATTAAAATAGCTTTGTTTGAATGTGCTTGACTTTCATTTGATTCAATTAGCTTTGTTTGAATGTGTTTGACTTTCATTTGATTCGATAAGCTTTGTTGAATGTATTTGACTCTCATTTGATTCAATTAGCTTTGTTTAAATATGTTTGACTTTCATTTGATTCAATTAGCTTTGTAGAATGTATTTGACTCTCATTTGATTCAAATAGCTTTGTTTGAATGCGTTTAACTTTCATTTGATTCAATTAGCTTTGTAGAATACATTTCACTTTCATTTAATTTAAACAATTTTGTTTGAATGTGTTTGACTTTCATTTGACTCAAATAGCTTTATTTGATTGCGTTTGACTTTCATTTGAAACAATTAGCTTTGTAGAACGTATTTGACTTTCATTTGATTCAAATAGCTTTGTTTGAATGTGTTTGACTCTCCATTGATTCAATTAGCTTTGTAGAATGTATTTTACTGTCATTTGATTCAAATAGCTTTGTTTGAATGTGTTTGAATTTCATTTAATTCAATTTGCTTTGTAGAATGCATTTCACTTTCATTTGGTTTATATAGCTTTGTTTAAATGTGTTTGACTTTCATTTGATTCAATTAGCTTTGTAGAATGTATTTTACTTTTATTTGATTTAATTAGCTTTGTTTGAATTTATTTGACTCTCATTTGATTCAAATAGCTTTGTTTGAATGTGTTTGACTTTCATTTGATTCAATTAGCTTTGTAGAATGTATTTGACTTTCATTTGATTCAAATAGCTTTATTTGAATGTGTTTGACTTTCATTTGATTCAATAAGCTATGTAGAATGTATTTGACTCTCATTTGATTCAAATAGCTTTGTTTGAATGTGTTTGACTTTCATTTGATTCAAATAGCTTTGTTTGAATGTGTTTTACTTTCATTTGATTCAATTAGCTTTGTAGAATGTATTTGACTTTCATTTGATTAAAATAGCTTTGTTTGAATGTGCTTGACTTTCATTTGATTCAATTAGCTTTGTTTGAATGAGTTTGACTTTCATTTGATTTAATTAGCTTTGTTGAATGTATTTGACTCTCAATTGATTCAATTAGCTTTGTTTAAATGTGTTTGACTTTCATTTGATTCAATTAGCTTTGTAGAATGTATTTGACTCTCATTTGATTCAAATAGCTTTGTTTGAATGCGTTTAACTTTCATTTGATTCAATTAGCTTTGTAGAATACATTTCACTTTCATTTAATTTAAATAACTTTGTTTGAATGTGTTTGACTTTCATTTGACTCAAATAGCTTTATTTGATTGTGTTTGACTTTCATTTGATACAATTAGCTTTGTAGAACGTATTTGACTTTCATTTGATTCAAATAGCTTTGTTTGAATGTGTTTGACTTTCAATTAATTCAATTAGCTTTGTAGAATGTATTTTACTGTCATTTGATTCAAATAGCTTTGTTTGAAAGTGTTTGAATTTCATTTAATTCAATTTGCTTTGTAGAATGCATTTCACTTTCATTTGATTTATATAGCTTTGTTTGAATGTGTTTGACTTTCATTTAAATTAAAAAGCTTTTTTTTAATGTGTTTGACTTTCATTTGGTTTAAAAGACTTTTTTTGAATGTGTTTGACTTTCATTTGATTTAATTAGCTTTGTAGAATTTATTTTACTTTTATTTTATTTAATTTGCTTTGTTTGAATTTATTAGACTCTCATTTGATTTCAATAGCTTTGTTTGAATGTGTTTGACTTTCATTTGATTCAATTAGCTTTGTAGAATGTATTTGACTTTCATTTGATTCAAATAGCTTTATTTGAATGTGTTTGACTTTCATTTGATTCAATTAGCTTTATAGAATGTACTTGACTTTCATTTGATTCGAAATCTTTGTTTGAATGTGTTTGACTTTCATTTGATTCAATTAGCTTTGTTTGAATGTGTTTGACTTTAATTTTATTCAATTAGCTTTGTAGAATGTATTAGACTTTTATTTGATTTAATTAGCTTTGTTTGAATGTATTTGACTCTCATTTGATTCAAATAGCTTTGTTTGAATGTGTTTGACTTTCATTTTATTCAAATAGCTTTGTTTGAATGTGTTTGACTTTCATTTGATTCAATTAGCTTTGTAGAATGTATTTGACTTTCATTTCATTAAAATAGCTTTGTTCGAATGTGCTTGACATTCATTTAATTCAATTAGCTTTCTTTGAATGTGTTTGACTTTTATTTGATTCAATTAGCTTTGTTTAATGAATTTGACTTTCATTTGATTCAATTAGCTTTGTTTGAATGTGTTTGACTTTCATTTGATTCAATTAGCTTTGTAGAATGTATTTGACTTTCATTTGATTCAAATAGCTTTATTAGAATGTGTTTGAATTTCATTTGATTCAATTAGCTTTGTAGAATGTATTTGACTCTCATTTGATTCAAATAGCTTTGTTTGAATGTGTTTGACTTTCATTTGATTCAAATAGCTTTGTTTGAATGTGTTTTACTTTCATTTGATTCAATTAGCTTTGTAGAATGTATTTGACTTCCATTTGATTAAAATAGCTTTGTTTGAATGTGCTTGACTTTCATTTGATTCAATTCGCTTTGTTTGAATGATTTTGACTTTCATTTGATTCAATTAGCTTTGTTGAATGTATTTGACTCTCATTTGATTCAATTAGCTTTGTTTAAATGTGTTTGACTTTCATTTGATTCAATTAGCTTTGTAGAATGTATTTGACTCTCATTTGATTCAAATAGCTTTGTTTGAATGCGTTTTAACTTTCATTTGATTCAATTAGCTTTGTAGAATACATTTCACTTTCATTTAATTTAAACAACTTTGTTTGAATGTGTTTGACTTTCATTTGATACAATTAGCTTTGTAGAACGTATTTGACTTTCATTTGATTTAAATAGCTTTGTTTGAATGTGTTTGACTTTCAATTGATTCAATTAGCTTTGTAGAATGTATTTTACTGTCATTTGATTCAAATAGCTTTGTTTGAATGTGTTTGAATTTCATTTAATTCAATTTGCTTTGTAGAATGCATTTCACTTTCATTTGATTTATATAGCTTTGTTTGAATGTGTTTGACTTTCATTTAAATTAAAAAGCTTTTTTTTAATGTGTTTGACTTTCATTTGATTTAAAAGACTTTTTTTGAATGTGTTTGACTTTCATTTGATTCAATTAGCTTTGTAGAATGTATTTGACTTTCATTTGATTCAAATAGCTTTATTTGAATGTTTTTGACTTTCATTTGATTCAATTAGCTTTGTAGAATGTACTTGACTTTCATTTGATTCGAAATCTTTGTTTGAATGTGTTTGACTTTCATTTGATTCAATTAGCTTTGTTTGAATGTGTTTGACTTTAATTTTATTCAATTACCTTTGTAGAATGTATTAGACTTTTATTCGATTTAATTAGGTTTGTTTGAATGTATTTGACTCTCATTTGATTCAAATAGCTTTGTTTGAATGTGTTTGACTTTCATTTGATTCAAATAGCTTTGTTTGAATGTGTTTGACTTTCATTTGATTCAATTAGCTTTGTAGAATGTATTTGAGTTTCATTTTATTAAAATAGCTTTGTTCGAATGTGCTTGACTTTCATTTGATTCAATTAGCTTTGTTTGAATGTGTTTGACTTTTATTTGATTCTATTAGCTTTGTTGAATGAATTTGACTTTCATTTGATTCAATTAGCTTTGTTTGAATTTGTTTGACTTTCATTTGATTCAATTAACTTAGTAGAATGTATTTGACTCTCATTTGATTCAAATAGCTTTGTTTGAATGCGTTTAACTTTCATTTGATTCAATTATCTTTGTAGAATGCATTTCACTTTCATTTGATTTAAATAAATTTGTTTGAATGCGTTTGACTTTCATTTGATTCAAATAGCTTTATTTGAATGTGTTTGACTTTCATTTGATACAATTAGCTTTGTTGAACGTATTTGACATTCATTTGATTAAAATAGCTTTGTTTGAATATGTTTGACTTTCATTTGATTCAATTTGCTTTAGTTGGATGCATTCTACAAAGCAAATTAAATCAAATGAAAGTCAAACACATTCAAACAAAGCTATTTATATCAAATGGAAGTCAAATACATTCTACAAAGCTGATTGAATTAAATGAAAGTCAATCACATTCCTACAAAGCTATTTGAATCAAATGAAAGTCAAATACGTTCTACAAAGCTAATTGTATCAAATGAAAGTCAAACACATTAAAACAAAGTTATTTAAATCAAATGGAAGTGAAATGCATTCTACAAAGCTAATTGAATCAAATGAAAGTCAAACACATTCAAACAAAGCTATTTGATTCAAATGAAAGTCAAATACATTCTACGAAGCTAATTGAATCAAATGAAAGTTGATTAGGGGATTTTTATCCACCAAGCACCGTTTGACAAGTGGACCAACCAGGTTCCGCCACGCGTCCTCCATGGACCACTTAAGACACGCCACGTGTCCACCCATGCCAAATGGGACAACCGGCCATCAAGGCCCATTTCAGTCTAGAAGCCCGATCGGCCCTAGGTTTACCTTAAACCTAGAGAGTTGCACGCTTCCCAAGGCTATAAATACTCGATTAATCCTCATTAATCAGGGACCGAATAATTGACAGAACACACTAATAACCGGCTGATCTCGCTAGCAAAGCAGATTACCTACATTAAATACTCTCACCTAGAGAGACCTTATTACTTTAATTTCTGTATTAATTACTCCTTAATCAGGTACTAACTTGACCGTTGGAGGCGGAGCTCTCAGGAGTCTCCGTTATTTTGCAGGTACAGGCGTCCGGTTCCAGTCTCGGAATTGTAACTCTCCCGCAGGACATCAGAAAACCCCGAAACATTTGGCGCCGTCTGTGGGGAGAGTACTTCAGAGATGGCATCCAAGTCTGTACCGACCCCAGAAGAGAGGCGTCCCCTAGACGACCCTCAAGTTCAGTCGGACCATGATACCGAAAGTGAATTTGAAGTTGAAACTCATACAGCTCCAGACGGGACCCTAAGGGCCCGCCGTACCCGTCATACTGAAATAAGGGAACGGGAGTATCTTCAAACAGGAAGTGAGCCAGCAGGCGCACCGCTTGCTCGGCAACAGCCGACTGATGGGTCTGCTCCGATCACAAGGAACGAACTCATGACCTTCATGAGGGGATTCAAGGGAGAGATCCAAGAGTTGATCAACAAAAAACCGCCTGCTTCAGTCAAAGAGCAGGCGGCCAAAAAACCTTCCACTTCACTGAAGAGGAAGCCAGTTCAAGGGCGAGAGGCGACTCCCCATCCTAAATCTAAGAAGCGGGAGCCGTCTGCTCTTGATTTCACAAAACTCCGTTATCCTACGGGAAATAGGAAACCGGTTCGTCATATTCAGGCGGACGGGTCAAAGCAAACGTTCACAGATGCTCGGCACCTGCTAGAGCAGAAGAAGAATGACCGATTATCAGAGTCGGCTTCTACTTCAAATTTTCAGGACAGTTTGCGAAATGCCTCGATGAGGCCAACTCAGTCGTACCATGAGAGTCAGTCAGGCGGCACCTCCCGTCAGTCTGGCTTTCATAGTGCGCAGGCGGTACCAAATTTGCCATTTGTGCCGCAACAACAATATTTTATGCAGCCACCTCCATTTGGTGGACCTGCAGCAAAAAACGTCCAACCTATGGACTGGCAGCTACGGCTGCTTAGACTTGGTGAACAGCCGTCGGCCTTCTCCAAGGAAATTACTGAAGCCGCTCAGCCGGCCAAAGTAAAAAATGTTTTAGTAGGCGCCTATGATGGCACTACTAACCCGGAAGACCATCTGATGGCATTCACCAACCTGATGTACCTTCAAGGGTTGGATGATCCCACTTGGTGCAAGTGTTTCCCAGCAACTCTCAAGGGAATTGCACAGCAATGGTTCGGCAACCTGCCGACTGGTTGTGTAAACAGTTTCAGGACGCTTGCTTACTTATTTGCCTCCAACTTTGCAATGAACATCCCTGCGAAGAAAACGACCCTTGATTTGGGAACAATTCAGCAGGGTGAAAAGGAGGGGCTTCGTTCCTACATCACGTTCTGCATAGACACAGATTCAGTCGGACTTTGTATAAAGGGCAAAGATGGGTCCAGAAAAGGGCAGGCGGCACTCCTAGTCCTAGATTCAGCCGTCCCCGGTGACCGGCTGATCACTAACTTAGGGCGTGTCGTGTGCTTCCATGGTGCCATTTCAAAAAATAAAAAGAAAATTAAGAGTAAGAGAACTGAGTTACCTGAACGGATGACAGTTGATGAAGTCCTGGAAGTTCGGGTCAGTCGGCTTGTCAGAACAGGCGGTAGGCAGAAAAAGTCCGAAAATGTCAGAGCAAGTTCAGGGGTCCGAATGTTCTCGCAAAAATTCTCAAATGTGAAAATGGCCGAAGTCAGCACTTCCTTTTATAGGCAAAATGAGAAGGCGAAGGGTCGCTTCCGAATTCAAATTTGGGCGGGAGAATCTCCCGGCCGTCTGCAAGGTGACACCTGTAACGGGCCGTCGCCTGTCACCGTGCGACGCCTGTCACAGGCGACACGTGACCAGTCGCGTGCCACCTGTGAGGGGCAAATGATTAGGGGATTTTTATCCACCAAGCACCGTTTGACAAGTGGACCAACCAGGTTCCGCCACGCGTCCTCCATGGACCACTTAAGACACGCCACGTGTCCACCCATGCCAAATGGGACAACCGGCCATCAAGGCCCATTTCAGTCTAGAAGCCCGATCGGCCCTAGGTTTACCTTAAACCTAGAGAGTTGCACGCTTCCCAAGGCTATAAATACTCGATTAATCCTCATTAATCAGGGACCGAATAATTGACAGAACACACTAATAACCGGCTGATCTCGCTAGCAAAGCAGATTACCTACATTAAATACTCTCACCTAGAGAGACCTTATTACTTTAATTTCTGTATTAATTACTCCTTAATCAGGTACTAACTTGACCGTTGGAGGCGGAGCTCTCAGGAGTCTCCGTTATTTTGCAGGTACAGGCGTCCGGTTCCAGTCTCGGAATTGTAACTCTCCCGCAGGACATCAGAAAACCCCGAAACAAAAGTCAAACACATTCAAACAAAGCTATTTGAATCAAATGAAAGTCAAACACATTCAAACAAAGCTATTTGAATCAAATGAAAGTCAAACACATTCAAACAAAGCTATTTGAATCAAATGAAAGTCAAATACATTCTACAAAGCTAATTGTATCAAATGAAAGTCAAACACATTCAAACAAAGTTATTTAAATCAAATGAAAGTTAAACACATTCAAACAACGCTATTTGAATTAAACGAAAGTCAAATACATTCTACGAAGCTAATTGAATCAATGAAAGTCAAACACATTCAAACAAAACTAATTGAATCAAATGAAAGTCAAACACATTCAAACAATGCCTTTTAAATCAAATGAAAGTCAAACACATTCAAAAAAAGCTTTTTAATTTAAAAGAAAGTCAAACACATTCTTCAAAGCTAATTGAATCAAATAAAAGTCAAATACATTCTTCAAAGCTAATTGAATCAAATGAAAGTCAAACACATTCAAACAAAGCTAATTGAATCAAATGAAAGTCAAACACCTTCAAACAAATCTTTCGAATCAAATGAAAGTCAAATACATTCTACAAAGCTAAATGAATCAAATAAAAGTAAAATACATTCTAGAAAGCTAATTGAATCAAATTAAAAGTCAAACACATTTAAACAAAGCCTTTTAAATCAAATGAAAGTCAAACACATTCTGAAAAAGCTTTTTAATTTAAATTAAAATCAAACACATTCAAACAAAGCTATATAAATCAAATGAAAGTGAAATGCATTCTACAAAGCAAATTAAATCAAATGAAAGTCAAACACATTCAAACAATGCTATTTGAATCAAATGAAAGTAAAATACATTCTACAAGGCAAATTGAATCAAATGAAAGTCAAACACATTCAAAAAAAGCTATTTGAATCAAATGAAAGTCAAATACATTCTACAAAGCAAATTGAATCAAATGAAAGTCAAACACATTCAAACAAAACTATTTGAATTAAATGAAAGTCAAATACATTCTACAAAGCTAATTGAATCAAATGAAAGTCAAACACATTCAAACAATGCCTTTTAAATCAAATGAAAGTCAAACACCTTCAAACAAATCTTTCGAATCAAATGAAAGTCAAATACATTCTACAAAGCTAATTGAATCAAATAAAAGTCAAATACATTCTTCAAAGCTAATTGAATCAAATGAAAGTCAAACACATTCAAACAAAGCTAATTGAATCAAATGAAAGTCAAACACCTTCAAACAAATCTTTCGAATCAAATGAAAGTCAAATACATTCTACAAAGCTAAATGAATCAAATAAAAGTAAAATACATTCTACAAAGCTAATTGAATCAAATTAAAAGTGAAACACATTTAAACAAAGCCTTTTAAATCAAATGAAAGTCAAACACATTCTGAAAAAGCTTTTTAATTTAAATTAAAATCAAACACATTCAAACAAAGCTATATAAATCAAATGAAAGTGAAATGCATTCTACAAAGAAAATTAAATCAAATAAAAGTCAAACACATTCAAACAAAGCTATTTGAATCAAATGAAAGTAAATTACATTCTACAAAGCTAATTGGATCAAATGAAAGTCAAACAAATTCAAACAAAGCTATTTAAATCAAATGGAAGTCAAATACATTCTACAAAGCTGATTGAATTAAATGAAAGTCAATCACATTCCTACAAAGCTATTTGAATAAAATGAAAGTCAAATACGTTCTACAAAGCTAATTGTATCAAATGAAAGTCAAACACATTCAAACAAAGTTATTTAAATCAAATGGAAGTTAAACACATTCAAACAACGCTATTTGAATCAAACGAAAGTCAAATACATTCTACGAAGCTAATTGAATCAATGAAAGTCAAACACATTAAAAAAAACTAATTGAATCAAATGAAAGTCAAACACATTCAAACAATGCCTTTTAAATCAAATGAAAGTCAAACACATTCAAAAAAAGCTTTTTAATTTAAATGAAAGTCAAACACATTCAAACAAAGGTATATAAATCAAATGAAAGTGAAATGCATTCTACAAAGCAAATTGAATCAAAAGAAAGTCAAACACATTCAAACAAAGCTATTTGAATCAAATGAAAGTCAAATACATTCTACAAAGCAAATTGAATCAAATGAAAGTCAAACACATTCAAACAAAGCTATTTGAATCAAATGAAAGTCAAATACATTCTACAAAGCTAATTGAATCAAATGAAAGTCAAACACATTCAAAAAAAGCTATTTGAATCAAATGAAAGTCAAATACATTCTACAAAGCAAATTGAATCAAATGAAAGTCAAACACATTCAAACAAAGCTATTTGAATCAAATGAAAGTCAAATACATTCTACGAAGCTAATTGAATCAAATGAAAGTCAAACACATTCAAACAATGCCTTTTAAATCAAATGAAAGTCAAACACCTTCAAACAAATCTTTCGAATCAAATGAAAGTCAAATACATCCTACAAAGCTAATTGAATCAAATAAAAGTCAAATACATTCTACAAAGCTAATTGAATCAAATGAAAGTAAAACACATTCAAACAAAGCTAATTGAATCAAATGAAAGTCAAACACCTTCAAACAAATCTTTCGAATCAAATGAAAGTCAAATACATTCTACAAAGCTAATTTAATCAAATGAAAGTCAAACACATTCAAACAAAGATATTTGAATCAAATAAAAGTCAAACACATTCAAACAAAGTTATTTAAATCAAATGAAAGTGAAATGCATTCTACAAAGAAAATTGAATCAAAAGAAAGTCAAACACATTCAAACAAAGCTATTGGAATCAAATGAAAGTCAAATACATTCTACAAGGCAAATTGAATCAAATGAAAGTCAAACACATTCAAACAAAGCTATTTGAATCAAATGAAAGTCAAATACATTCTACAAAGCAAATTGAATCAAATGAAAGTCAAACACATTCAAACAAAGCTATTTGAATCAAATGAAAGTCAAATACATTCTACGAAGCTAATTGAATCAAATGAAAGTAAAACACATTCAAACAAAGCTAATTGAATTAAATGAAAGTCAAACACCTTCAAACAAATCTTTCGAATCAAATGAAAGTCAAATACATTCTACAAAGCTAATTGAATCAAATGAAAGTCAAACACATTCAAACAAAGCTATTTGAATCAAATAAAAGTCAAACACATTCAAACAAAGTTATTTAAATCAAATGAAAGTGAAATGCATTCTACAAAGCAAATTGAATCAAAAGAAAGTCAAACACATTCAAACAAAGCTATTTGAATCAAATGAAAGTCAAATACATTCTACAAAGCAAATTGAATCAAATGAAAGTCAAACACATTCAAACAAAGCTATTTGAATCAAATGAAAGTCAAATACATTCTACGAAGCTAATTGAATCAATGAAAGTCAAACACATTCAAACAATGCCTTTTAAATCAAATGAAAGTCAAACACATTCAAACAAAGCTATATAAATCAAATGAAAGTGAAATGCAATCTACAAAGCAAATTGAATCAAATGAAAGTCAAACACATTCAAACAAAGCTATTTGAATCAAATGAAAGTCAAATACATTCTACAAAGCTAATTGAATCAAGTGAAAGTAAAACACTTTCAAACAATGCTACTTGAATCAAATGAAAGTCAAATACATTCTACAAAGCTAATTAAATTAAATGAAAGTCAAACACATTCAAACAAAGCTATTTGAATCAAATGAAAGTCAAATACATTCTACAAAGCAAATTGAATCAAATGAAAGTCAAACACATTCAAACAAAGCTATTTGAATCAAATGTAAGTCAAATACATTATACGAAGCTAATTGAATCAAATGAAAGTCAAATACATTCAAACAATGCCTTTTAAATTAAATGAAAGTCAAACACCTTCAAACAAATCTTTCGAATCAAATGAAAGTCAAATACATTCTACAAAGCTAATTGAATCAAATAAAAGTCAAATACATTCTACAAAGCTAATTGAATCAAATAAAAGTCAAACACATTCAAACAAAGCTAATTGAATCAAATGAAAGTTAAACACCTTCAAACAAATCTTTCGAATCAAATGAAAGTCAAATACATTCTACAAAGCTAATTGAATCAAATGAAAGTCAAACACATTCAAACAAAGATATTTGAATCAAATAAAAGTCATAGACATTCAAACAAAGTTATTTAAATCAAATGAAAGTGAAATGCATTCTACAAAGCAAATTGAATCAAAAAAAAGTCAAACACATTCAAACAAAGCTATTTGAATCAAATGAAAGTCAAATACATTCTACAAGGCAAATTGAATCAAATGAAAGGCAAACACATTCAAACAAAGCTATTTGAATCAAATGAAAGTCAAACACATTCTACGAAGCTAATTGAATCTAATGAAAGTCAAACACATTCAAACAAAGCTATTTGAATCAAATGAAAGTCAAATACATTCTACAAAGCAAATTGAATCAAATGAAAGTCAAACAGATTCAAACATAGCTATTTGAATAATGAAAGTCAAATACATTATACGAAGCTAATTGAATCAAATGAAAGTCAAATACATTCAAACAATGCCTTTTAAATTAAATGAAAGTCAAACACCTTAAAGCAAATGTTTCGAATCAAATGAAAGTCAAATACATTCTACAAAGCTAATTGAATCAAATAAAAGTCAAATACATTCTACAAAGCTAATTGAATCAAATGAAAGTAAAACACATTCAAACAAAGCTAATTGAATCAAATGAAAGTCAAACACCTTCAAACAAATCTTTCGAATCAAATGAAAGTCAAATACATTATACAAAGCTAATTGAATCAAATGAAAGTCAAACACATTCAAACAAAGCTATTTGAATCAAATAAAAGTCAAACACATTCAAACAAAGTTATTTAAATCAAATGAAAGTGAAATGCATTCTACAAAGCAAATTGAATCAAAAGAAAGTCAAACACATTCAAACAAAGCTATTTGAATCAAATGAAAGTCAAATACATTCTACAAAGCAAATTGAATCAAATGAAAGTCAAACACATTCAAACAAAGCTATTTGAATCAAATGAAAGTCAAATACATTCTACGAAGCTAATTGAATCAAATGAAAGTCAAACAAATTCAAACATAGCTATTTGAATCAAATGAAAGTCAAATACATTATACGAAGCTAATTGAATCAAATAAAAGTCAAATACATTCTACAAAGCTAATTGAATCAAATGAAAGTCAAACACATTCAAACAAAGCTAATTGAATCAAATGAAAGTCAAACACCTTCAAACAAATCATTCGAATCAAATGAAAGTCAAATACATTCTACAAAGCAAATTGAATCAAATGAAAGTAAAACACATTCAAACAATGCCTTTTAAATCAAATGAAAGTCTAACACCTTCAAACAAATCTTTCGAATCAAATGAAAGTCAAATACATTCTACAAAGCTAATTGAATCAAATAAAAGTCAAATACAATCTACAAAGCTAATTGAATCAAATGAAAGTAAAACACATTCAAACAAAGCTAATTGAATCAAATGAAAGTCAAACACCTTCAAACAAATCTTTCGAATCAAATGAAAGTCAAATACATTCTACAAAGCTAATTGAATCAAATGAAAGTCAAACACATTCAAACAAAGCTATTTGAATCAAATAAAAGTCAAACACATTCAAACAAAGTTATTTAAATCAAATGAAAGTGAATTGCATTCTACAAAGCAAATTGAATCAAAAGAAAGTCAAACACATTCAAACAAAGCTATTTGAATCAAATGAAAGTCAAATACATTCTACAAAGCAAATTGAATCAAAATGAAAGTCAAACACATTCAAACAAAACTATTTGAATCAAATGAAAGTCAAATACATTCTACGAAGCTAATTAAGTCAATGAAAGTCAAAACACATTCAAACAAAGCTAATTGAAACAAATGAAAGTCAAACACATTCAAACAATGCTTTTAAATCAAATGAAAGTCAAACACATTCAAACAAAGCTATTTGAATCAAATAAAAGTCAAACACATTCAAACAAAGTTATTTAAATCAAATGAAAGTAAAATGCATTCTACAAAGCAAATTGAATCAAAAGAAAGTCAAACACATTCAAACAAAGCTATTTGAATCAAATGAAAGTCAAATACATTCTACAAAGCAAATTAAATCAAATGAAAGTCAAACACATTCAAACAAAGCTATTTGAATCAAATGAAAGTCAAATACATTCTACGAAGCTAATTGAATCAATGAAAGTCAAACACATTCAAACAATGCCTTTTAAATCAAATGAAAGTCAAACACATTCAAACAAAGCTATATAAATCAAATGAAAGTGAAATGCAATCTACAAAGCAAATTGAATCAAATGAAAGTCAAACACATTCAAACAAAGCTATTTGAATCAAATGAAAGTCAAATACATTCTACAAAGCTAATTGAATCAAGTGAAAGTAAAACACTTTCAAACAATGCTACTTGAATCAAATGAAAGTCAAATACATTCTACAAAGCTAATTAAATTAAATGAAAGTCAAACACATTCAAACAAAAGTCTAATTTCGAATCAAATGAAAGTCAAATACATTCTACAAAGCTAATTGAATCAAATGAAAGTCAAACACATTCAAAACAATGCCTTTTAAATTCAAATGAAAGTCAAACACCTTCAAACAAATCTTTCGAATCAAATGAAAGTCAAATACATTCTACAAAGCTAATTGAATCAAATAAAAGTCAAATACATTCTACAAAGCTAATTGAATCAAATGAAAGTCAAACACATTCAAACAAAGCTAATTGAATCAAATGAAAGTCAAACACCTTCAAACAAATCTTTCGAATCAAATGAAAGTCAAATACATTCTACAAAGCTAATTGAATCAAATGAAAGTCAAACACATTCAAACAAAGATATTTGAATCAAAATGAAAGTCAAACACATTCAAACAAAGTTATTTAAATCAAATGAAAGTGAAATGCATTCTACAAAGCAAATTGAATCAAAAGAAAGGCAAACACATTCAAACAAAGCTATTTGAATCAAATGAAAGTCAAATACATTCTACAAGGCAAATTGAATCAAATGAAAGTCAAACACATTCAAACAAAGCTATTGAATCAAATGAAAGTCAAATACAATCTACAAAGCAAATTGAATCAAATGAAAGTCAAAACACATTCAAACAAAGCTATTTGAATCAAATGAAAGTCATATACATTCTACGAAGCTAATTGAATCTAATGAAAGTCAAACACATTCAAACAAAGCTATTTGAATCAAATGAAAGTCAAATACATTCTACAAAGCAAATTGAATCAAATGAAAGTCAAACACATTCAAACATAGCTATTTGAATCAAATGAAAGTCAAATACATTATATGAAGCTAATTGAATCAAATGAAAGTCAAACACATTCAAACAATGCCTTTTAAATTAAATGAAAGTCAAACACCTTCAAACAAATCTTTCGAATCAAATGAAAGTCAAATACATTCTACAAAGCTAATTGAATCAAATAAAAGTCAAATACATTCTACAAAGCTAATTGAATCAAATGAAAGTAAAACACATTCAAACAAAGCTAATTGAATCAAATGAAAGTCAAACACCTTCAATCAAATCTTTCGAATCAAATGAAAGTCAAATACATTCTACAAAGCTAATTGAATCAAATGAAAGTCAAACACATTCAAACAAAGCTATTTGAATCAAATGAAAGTCAAATACATTCTACAAAGCAAATTGAATCAAATGAAAGTCAAACACATTCAAACAAAGCTAATTGAATCAAATGAAAGTCAAATACATTCTACGAAGCTAATTGAATCAATGAAAGTCAAACACATTCAAACAAAGCTAATTGAAACAAATGAAAGTCAAACACATTCAAACAAAGCTAATTGAATCAAATGAGAGTCAAATGCATTCACACGAAGCTAATTGAATCAATGAAAGTCAAACACCTTCAAACAAAGCTAATTGAAACAAATGAAAGTCAAACACATTCAAACAAAGCTATTTGAATCAAATGAGAGTCAAATACATTCAAACAAAACTAATTAAATCAAATTAAAGTAAAATACATTCTACAAAGCTAATTGAATCAAATGAAAGTCAAACACATTCAAACAAAGCTAATTGAATCAAATGAGAGTCAAATGCATTCACACAAAGCTAATTAAATCAAATTAAAGTAAAATACATTCTACAAAGCTAATTGAATCAAATGAAAGTCAAACACATTCAAACAAAGCTAATTGAATCAAATGAGAGTCAAATGCATTCACACAAAGCTAATTAAATCAAATTAAAGTAAAATACATTCTACAAAGCTAATTGAACCAAATTAAAAGTCAAACACATTTAAACAAAGCTAATTTAATCAAATGAGAGTCAAATGCATTCACACAAAGCTAATTAAATCAAATAAAAGTAAAATACATTCTACAAAGGTAATTGAATCAAATTAAAAGTTAAACGCATTTAAACAAAGCCTTTTAAATCAAATGAAAGTCAAACACATTCAAAAAAAGCTTTTTAATTTGAATTAAAATCAAACACATTCAAACAAAGCTTTATAAATCAAATGAAAGTGAAATGCATTCTACAAAGCAAATTAAATCAAATGAAAGTCAAACACATTCAAACAAAGCTATTTGAATCAAATGAAAGTAAAATACATTCTACAAAGCTAATTGGATCAAATGAAAGTCAAACACATTCAAACAGAGCTATTTAAATCAAATGGAAGTCAAATACATTCTACAAAGCTGATTGAATTAAATGAAAGTCAATCACATTCCTACAAAGCTATTTGAATCAAATGAAAGTCAAATACGTTCTACAAAGCTAATTGTATCAAATGAAAGTCAAACACATTCAAACAAAGTTATTTAAATCAAATGGAAGTCAAATGCATTCTACAAAGCAAATTGAATCAAATGAAAGTCAAACACATTCAAACATAGCTATTTGAATCAAATGAAAGTCAAATACATTCTACGAAGCTAATTGAATCAAATGAAAGTCAAAACACATTCAAACAATGCCTTTTAAATCAAATGAAAGTCAAACACCTTCAAACAAATCTTTCGAGTCAAATGAAAGTCAAATACATTCTACAAAGCTAATTGAATCAAATGAAAGTCAAACACATTCAAACAAAGCTATTTAAATCAAATGAAAGTCAAATACATTCTACAAAGCAAATTGAATCAAATGAAAGTCAAACACATTCAAACAAAGCTATATAAATCAAATGAAAAGTGAAATGCAATCTACAAAGGAAATTGATTCAAATGAAAGTCAAACACATTCAAACAAAGCTATTTGAATCAAATAAAAGTCAAATACATTCTACGAAGCTAATTGAATCTAATGAAAGTCAAACACATTCAAACAAAGCTATTTGAATCAAATGAAAGTCAAATACATTCTACAAAGCAAATTGAATCAAATGAAAGTCAAACACATTCAAACATAGCTATTTGAATCAAATGAAAGTCAAATACATTATATGAAGCTAATTGAATCAAATGAAAGTCAAACACATTCAAACAATGCCTTTTCAATTAAATGAAAGTCAAACACCTTCAAACAAATCTTTCGAATCAAATGAAAGTCAAATACATTCTACAAAGCTAATTAAATCAAATAAAAGTCAAATACATTCTACAAAGCTAATTGAATCAAATGAAAGTCAATCACATTCAAACAAACTATTTGAATCAAATGAAAGTCAAATACATTCTACAAAACAAATTGAATCAAATGAAAGTCAAACACATTCATACAAAGCTAATTGAATCAAATGAAAGTCAAATACATTCTACGAAGCTAATTGAATCAATGAAAGTCAAACACATTCAAACAAAGCTAATTGAAACAAATGAAAGTCAAACACATTCAAACAAAGCTAATTGAATCAAATGAGAGTCAAATGCATTCACACGAAGCTAATTGAATCAATGAAAGTCAAACACCTTCAAACAAAGCTAATTGAAACAAATGAAAGTCAAACACATTCAAACAAAGCTATTTGAATCAAATGAGAGTCAAATACATTCAAACAAAACTAATTAAATCAAATTAAAGTAAAATACATTCTACAAAGCTAATTGAATCAAATGAAAGTCAAACACATTCAAACAAAGCTAATTGAATCAAATGAGAGTCAAATGCATTCACACAAAGCTAATTAAATCAAATTAAAGTAAAATACATTCTACAAAGCTAATTGAATCAAATGAAAGTCAAACACATTCAAACAAAGCTAATTGAATCAAATGAGAGTCAAATGCATTCACACAAAGCTAATTAAATCAAATTAAAGTCAAATACATTCTACGAAGCTAATTGAATCAATGAAAGTCAAACACATTCAAACAAAGCTAATTGAAACAAATGAAAGTCAAACACATTCAAAAAAAGCTTTTTAATTTGAATTAAAATCAAACACATTCAAACAAAGCTTTATAAATCAAATGAAAGTGAAATGCATTCTACAAAGCAAATAAAATCAAATGAAAGTCAAACACATTCAAACAAAGCTATTTGAATCAAATGAAAGTAAAATACATTCTACAAAGCTAATTGGATCAAATGAAAGTCAAACACATTCAAACATAGCTATTTGAATCAAATGAAAGTCAAATACATTCTACGAAGCTAATTGAATCAAATGAAAGTCAAACACATTCAAACAATGCCTTTTAAATCAAATGAAAGTCAAACACCTTCAAACAAATCTTTCGAATCAAATGAAAGTCAAATACATTCTACAAAGCTAATTGAATCAAATGAAAGTCAAACACATTCAAACAAAGCTATTTAAATCAAATGAAAGTCAAATACATTCTACAAAGCAAATTGAATCAAATGAAAGTCAAACACATTCAAACAAAGCTATATAAATCAAATGAAAGTGAAATGCAATCTACAAAGGAAATTGATTCAAATGAAAGTCAAACACATTCAAACAAAGCTATTTGAATCAAATAAAAGTCAAATACATTCTACGAAGCTAATTGAATCTAATGAAAGTCAAACACATTCAAACAAAGCTATTTGAATCAAATGAAAGTCAAATACATTCTACAAAGCAAATTGAATCAAATGAAAGTCAAACACATTCAAACATAGCTATTTGAATCAAATGAAAGTCAAATACATTATATGAAGCTAATTGAATCAAATGAAAGTCAAACACATTCAAACAATGCCTTTTAAATTAAATGAAAGTCAAACACCTTCAAACAAATCTTTCGAATCAAATGAAAGTCAAATACATTCTACAAAGCTAATTGAATCAAATAAAAGTCAAATACATTCTACAAAGCTAATTGAATCAAATGAAAGTAAAACACATTCAAACAAAGCTAATTGAATCAAATGAAATTCAAACACCTTCAAACAAATCTTTCGAATCAAATGAAAGTCAAATACATTCTACAAAGCTAATTGAATCAAATGAAAGTCAAACACATTCAAACAAAGCTATTTGAATCAAATGAAAGTCAAATACATTCTACAAAACAAATTGAATCAAATGAAAGTCAAACACATTCAAACAAAGCTATTTGAATCAAATGAAAGTCAAATACATTCTACGAAGCTAATTGAATCAATGAAAGTCAAACACATTCAAACAAAGCTAATTGAAACAAATGAAAGTCAAACACATTCAAACAAAGCTAATTGAATCAAATGAGAGTCAAATGCATTCACACGAAGCTAATTGAATCAATGAAAGTCAAACACCTTCAAACAAAGCTAATTGAAACAAATGAAAGTCAAACACATTCAAACAAAGCTATTTGAATCAAATGAGAGTCAAATACATTCAAACAAAGCTAATTAAATCAAATTAAAGTAAAATACATTCTACAAAGCTAATTGAATCAAATGAAAGTCAAACACATTCAAACAAAGCTAATTGAATCAAATGAGAGTCAAATGCATTCACACAAAGCTAATTAAATCAAATTAAAGTAAAATACATTCTACAAAGCTAATTGAATCAAATGAAAGTCAATCACATTCAAACAAAGCTAATTGAATCAAATGAGAGTCAAATGCATTCACACAAAGCTAATTAAATCAAATTAAAGTAAAATACATTCTACAAAGCTAATTGAATCAAATTAAAAGTCAAACACATTTAAACAAAGCTAATTTAATCAAATGAGAGTCAAATGCATTCACACAAAGCTAATTAAATCAAATAAAAGTAAAATACATTCTACAAAGGTAATTGAATCAAATTAAAAGTCAAACACATTTAAACAAAGCCTTTTAAATCAAATGAAAGTCAAACACATTCAAAAAAAGCTTTTTAATTTGAATTAAAATCAAACACATTCAAACAAAGCTTTATAAATCAAATGAAAGTGAAATGCATTCTACAAAGCAAATTAAATCAAATGAAAGTCAAACACATTCAAACAAAGCTTTATAAATCAAATGAAAGTAAAATACATTCTACAAAGCTAATTGGATCAAATGAAAGTCAAACACATTCAAACAGAGCTATTTAAATCAAATGGAAGTCAAATACATTCTACAAAGCTGATTGAATTAAATGAAAGTCAATCACATTCCTACAAAGCTATTTGAATCAAATGAAAGTCAAATACGTTCTACAAAGCTAATTGTATCAAATGAAAGTCAAACACATTCAAACAAAGTTATTTAAATCAAATGGAAGTCAAATGCATTCTACAAAGCAAATTGAATCAAATGAAAGTCAAACACATTCAAACATAGCTATTTGAATCAAATGAAAGTCAAATACATTCTACGAAGCTAATTGAATCAAATGAAAGTCAAACACATTCAAACAATGCCTTTTAAATCAAATGAAAGTCAAACACCTTCAAACAAATCTTTCGAATCAAATGAAAGTCAAATACATTCTACAAAGCTAATTGAATCAAATGAAAGTCAAACACATTCAAACAAAGCTATTTAAATCAAACGAAAGTCAAATACATTCTACAAAGCAAATTGAATCAAATGAAAGTCAAACACATTCAAACAAAGCTATATAAATCAAATGAAAGTGAAACGCAATCTACAAAGGAAATTGATTCAAATGAAAGTCAAACACATTCAAACAAAGCTATTTGAATCAAATAAAAGTCAAATACATTCTACGAAGCTAATTGAATCTAATGAAAGTCAAACACATTCAAACAAAGCTATTTGAATCAAATGAAAGTCAAATACATTCTACAAAGCAAATTGAATCAAATGAAAGTCAAACACATTCAAACATAGCTATTTGAATCAAATGAAAGTCAAATACATTCTACAAAGCTAATTGGATCAAATGAAAGTCAAACACATTCAAACAGAGCTATTTAAATCAAATGGAAGTCAAATACATTCTACAAAGCTGATTGAATTAAATGAAAGTCAATCACATTCCTACAAAGCTATTTGAATCAAATGAAAGTCAAATACGTTCTACAAAGCTAATTGTATCAAATGAAAGTCAAACACATTCAAACAAAGTTATTTAAATCAAATGGAAGTCAAATGCATTCTACAAAGCAAATTGAATCAAATGAAAGTCAAACACATTCAAACATAGCTATTTGAATCAAATGAAAGTCAAATACATTCTACGAAGCTAATTGAATCAAATGAAAGTCAAACACATTCAAACAATGCCTTTTAAATCAAATGAAAGTCAAACACCTTCAAACAAATCTTTCGAATCAAATGAAAGTCAAATACATTCTACAAAGCTAATTGAATCAAATGAAAGTCAAACACATTCAAACAAAGCTATTTAAATCAAACGAAAGTCAAATACATTCTACAAAGCAAATTGAATCAAATGAGAGTCAAACACATTCAAACAAAGCTATATAAATCAAATGAAAGTGAAATGCAATCTACAAAGGAAATTGATTCAAATGAAAGTCAAACACATTCAAACAAAGCTATTTGAATCAAATAAAAGTCAAATACATTCTACGAAGCTAATTGAATCTAATGAAAGTCAAACACATTCAAACAAAGCTATTTGAATCAAATGAAAGTCAAATACATTCTACAAAGCAAATTGAATCAAATGAAAGTCAAACACATTCAAACATAGCTATTTGAATCAAATGGAAGTCAAATACATTCTACAAAGCTAATTGGATCAAATGAAAGTCAAACACATTCAAACAGAGCTATTTAAATCAAATGGAAGTCAAATACATTCTACAAAGCTGATTGAATTAAATGAAAGTCAATCACATTCCTACAAAGCTATTTGAATCAAATGAAAGTCAAATATGTTCTACAAAGCTAATTGTATCAAATGAAAGTCAAACACATTTAAACAAAGTTATTTAAATCAAATGGAAGTCAAATGCATTCTACAAGCAAATTGAATCAAATGAAAGTCAAACACATTCAAACATAGCTATTTGAATCAAATGAAAGTCAAATACATTCTACGAAGCTAATTGAATCAAATGAAAGTCAAACACATTCAAACAATGCCTTTTAAATCAAATGAAAGTCAAACACCTTCAAACAAATCTTTCGAATCAAATGAAAGTCAAATACATTCTACAAAGCTAATTGAATCAAATGAAAGTCAAACACATTCAAACAAAGCTATTTAAATCAAACGAAAGTCAAATACATTCTACAAAGCAAATTGAATCAAATGAAAGTCAAACACATTCAAACAAAGCTATATAAATCAAATGAAAGTGAAATGCAATCTACAAAGGAAATTGATTCAAATTAAAGTCAAACACATTCAAACAAAGCTATTTGAATCAAATAAAAGTCAAATACATTCTACAAAGCTAATTGAATCAAGTGAAAGTAAAACACTTTCAAACAATGCTACTTGAATCAAATGAAAGTCAAATACATTCTACAAAGCTAATTGAATTAAATGAAAGTCAAACACATTTAAACAAAGCTATTTGAATCAAATGAAAGTCAAACACATTTAAACAAAGCTATTTGAATCAAATGAAAGTCAAATACATTCTAGAAAGCTATTTGAATCAAATGAAAGTCAAATACATTCTACAATTCTATTTGAATCAAATGAGAGTTAAATACATTCAAACAAAGCAAATTAAATCAAATAAAAGTCAAATACATTCTACAAAGCTAATTGAATCAATTGAAAGTCAAACACATTTTAACAAAGCTATTGGAATCAAATAAAAGTCAAATACATTCTACATAGCTAATTGAATCAAATGAAAGTCAAACACATTCAAACAAAGCTATTTGAATCAAATGAGAGTCAAATACATTCAAACAAAGCTAATTAAATCAAATTAAAGTAAAATACATTCTACAAAGCTAATTGAATCAAATGAAAGTCAAAACACATTCAAACAAAGCTAATTGAATCAAATGAGAGTCAAATGCATTCACACAAAGCTAATTAAATCAAATTAAAGTAAAATACATTCAACAAAGCTAATTGAATCAAATTAAAAGTCAAACACATTTAAACAAAGCTTATTGAATCAAATGAGAGTCAAATGCATTCACACAAAGCTAATTAAATCAAATAAAAGTAAAATACATTCTACAAAGGTAATTGAATCAAATTAAAAGTCAAACACATTTAAACAAAGCCTTTTAAATCAAATGAAAGTCAAACACATTCAAAAAAAGCTTTTTAATTTGAATTAAAATCAAACACATTCAAACAAACCTTTATAAATCAAATAAAAGTGAAATGCATTCTACAAAGCAAATTAAATCAAATGAAAGTCAAACACATTCAAACAAAGCTTTATAAATCAAATGAAAGTGAAATGCATTCTACAAAGCAAATTAAATCAAATGAAAGTCAACCACATTCAAACAAAGCTATTTGAATCAAATGAAAGTCAAATACATTCTACAAAGCAAATTGAATCAAATGAAAGTCAAACACAGTCAAACAAAGTTATTTGATTCAAATGAAAGTCAAATACATTCTACAAAGCTAATTGAATCAAATGAAAGTCAAACACATTCAAACAAAGCTATTTGAATCAAATGAAAGTCAAACACATTCAAACAAAGATTTTGAATCAAATGAAAGTTAAATACATTCTACAAAGCTAATTGAATCAAATGAAAGTCAAACACATTCAAATAAAGCTATTTGAATCAAATGAAAGACAAATACATTCTACAAAGCTAATTGAATCAAATAAAAGTCAAACACATTCAAACAAAGCTATTTGAATCAAAGGAGAGTCAAATAAATTCAAACAAAGCTAATTAAATCAAATAAAAGTAAAATACATTCTACAAAGCTAATTGAATCAAATGAAAGTCAAACACATTCAAACAAAGCCTTAAATCAAATGAAAGTTAAACACATTAAAAAAAAGCTTTTTAATTTGAATTAAAATCAAACACATTCAAACAAACCTTTATAAATCAAATGAAAGTGAAATGCATTCTACAAAGCAAATTAAATCAAATGAAAGTCAAACACATTCAAACAAAGCTTTATAAATCAAATGAAAGTGAAATGCATTATACAAAGCAAATTAAATCAAATGAAAGTCAACCACATTCAAACAAAGCTATTTGAATCAAATGAAAGTCAAATACATTCTACAAAGCAAATTGAATCAAATGAAAGTCAAACACATTCAAACAAAGCTATTTGAATCAAATGAAAGTCAAATACATTCTACGAAGCTTATTCAATCAAATGAAAGTCAAACACATTCAAACAAAGCTATTTGAATCAAATGAAAGTCAAATACACTCTACAAAGCAAATTGAATCAAATGAAAGTCAAACACATTCAAACAAAGTTATTTAAATCAAATGGAAGTCAAATACATTCTACATAGCAAATTGAATCAAATGAAAGTCAAACACATTCAAACATAGCTATTTGAATCAAATGAAAGTCAAATACATTATACGAAGCTAATTGAATCAAATGAAAGTCAAACACATTCAAACAATGCCTTTTAAATTAAATGAAAGTCAAACACCTTCAAACAAATCTTTCGAATCTAATGAAAGTCAAATACATTCTACAAAGCTAATTGAATCAAATAAAAGTCAAATAAATTCTACAAAGCTAATTGAATCAAATGAAAGTAAAACACATTCAAACAAAGCTAATTGAATCAAATGAAAGTCAAACACCTTCAAACAAATCTTTCGAATCAAATGAAAGTCAAATACATTCTACAAAGCTAATTGAATCAAATGAAAGTCAAACACATTCAAACAAAGCTATTTGAATCAAATGAAAGTCAAATACATTCTACAAAGCAAATTGAATCAAATGAAAGTCAAACACATTCAAACAAAGCTATTTGAATCAAATGAAAGTCAAATACATTCTACGAAGCTAATTGAATCAATGAAAGTCAAACACATTCGAACAAAGCTAATTGAAACAAATGAAAGTCAAACACATTCAAACAATGCCTTTTAAATCAAATGAAAGTCAAACAAATCCAAACAAAGCTATATAAATCAAATGAAAGTGAAATGCAATCTACAAAGAAAATTGAATCAAATGAAAGTCAAACACATTCAAACAAAGCTATTTGAATCAAATAAAAGTCAAATACATTCTACAAAGCTAATTGAATCAAGTGGAAGTAAAACACTTTCAAACAATGCTACTTGAATCAAATGAAAGTCAAATACATTCTACAAAGCTAATTGAATTAAATGAAAGTCAAACACATTTAAACAAAGCTATTTGAATCAAATGAAAGTCAAAAACATTCAAACAAAGCTATTTTAATCAATTGAGAGTTAAAGACATTCCAACAAAGCTATTTGAATAAAATGAAAGTCAAATGCATTCTACAAAGCTAATTGAATCAAATAAAAGTCAAACACATTCAAACAAAGCTATTCGAATCAAATGAAAGTCAAATACATTCTACAAAGCTAATTGAATCAAACGAAAGTCAAACACATTTAAACAAAGCTATTTAAATAAAATGAAAGTCAAATACATTCAACAAAGCTAATTGAATCAAATGAAAGTCAAACAAATTCAAACAAAGCTATTTGAATCAAATGAAAGTCAAATACATTCTACAAAGCTAATTGAATCAAATGAAAGTCAAACACATTCAAACAAAACTATTTGAATCAAATGAAAGCCAAATACATTCTAAAAAGCTAATTGAATCAAATGATAGTCAAACACATTTAAACAAAGCTATTCGAACCAAATGAGAGTCCAATACATTCTACAAAGCTAATTGAATCAAATGAAATTCAAACACATTCAAACAAAGCTATTTGAATCAAATGAAAGTCAAACCCATTCAAACAAAGCTATTTGAATCAATTGAGAGTTAAAGACATTCCAACAAAGCTATTTGAATCAAATGAAAGTCAAATGCATTCTACAAAGCTAATTGAATCAAATAAAAGTCAAACACATTCAAACAAAGCTATTCGAATCAAATGAAAGTCAAATACATTCTACAAAGCTAATTGAATCAAACGAAAGTCAAACACATTCAAACAAAGCTATTTGAATCAAATGAAAGTCAAATACATTCAACAAAGCTAATTGAATAAAATGAAAGTCAAACAAATTCAAACAAAGGTTTTTGAATCAAATGAAAGTCAAATACATTCCACAAAGCTAATTGAATCAATGAAAGTAAAACACATTCAAACAAAGCTATTTGAATCAAATGAAAGTCAAATACATTCTAAAAAGCTAATTGAATCAAATGATAGTCAAACACATTCAAACAAAGCTATTCGAACCAAATGAGAGTCAAATACATTCTACAAAGCTAATTGAATCAAATGAAAGTCAAACACATTCAAACAAAGCTATTTGAATCAAATGAAAGTCAAACCCATTCAAACAAAGTTATTTGAATCAAATATGAATCAAATACATTCAAACAAAGGTTTTTGAATCAAATGAAAGTCAAATACATTCTACAAAGCTAATTGAATCAAATGAAAGTCAAACACATTCAAACAAAGCTATTTGATTCAAATGAGAGTCAAATACATTCAAACAAAGTTAATTAAATCAAATGAGAGTTAAATACATTCTACAAAGCTAATTGAATCGAATGAAAGTCAAACACATTCAAATAAAGCTATTTGAATCAAATGAGAGTCAAATACATTTAAACAAAGCTAATTAAATCAAATAAAAGTTAAATACATTCTACAAAGCTAATTTAATCAAATGAAAGTCAAACAAATTGAAACAAAGCTATTTGAATTAAATGAAAGTCAAATACATTCTAAAAAGCTAATTGAATCAAATGAAAGTAAAAAACATTCAAACAAAACTATTTGAATCAAATGAAAGTCAAATACATTCTACAAAGCTAATTGAATAATATGAAAGTCAAACACTTTCAAACAAATTTATTTGCATCAAATTCAAGTCAAATTTATTCTACAAAGCTAATTGAATCAAATGAAAGTCAAACACATTCAAACAAAGCTATTTGAATCAAATGAAAGTAAAATACATTCTACAAAGCTAATTGAATTAAATGAAAGTCAAACACATTCAAACAAAGCTATTTGAATCAAATGAAAGTCAAACACGTTCAAACAAAGCTATTTAAATCAAATGAAAGTGAAATGCATTCTACAAAGCTAATTGAATCAAATAAAAGTCAAACACATTCAAATAAAGCTATTTGAATCAAATGAAAGTCAAACACATTCAAACAAAGCAATTTAAATCAAATGAAAGTCAAACACATTCAAATAAAGCTATTTGATCAAATGAAAGTCAAACACATTCAAACAAAGTAATTTAAATCAAATGAAAGTGAAATGCATTCTACAAAGCTAATTGAAATCACATAAAAGTCAAACTCATTCAAACAAAGCTATTTGAATCAAATGAAAGTCAAACACGTTCAAACAAAGCTATTTAAATGAAATGAAAGTGAAATGCATTCTACAAAGCTAATTGAATCAGATGAAAGTCAAACACATTCAAACAAAGCTATTTGAATCAAATGAAACTCAAACACGTTCAAACAAAGCTATTTAAATGAAATGAAAGTGAAATGCATTCTACAAATCTATTTAAATCAAATGAAAGTCAAACACTTTCAAAGAATTTTATTTGCATCAAATTCAAGTCAAATTTATTCTACAAAGCTAATTGAATCAAATGAAAGTAAAAAACACATTGAAACAAAGCTATTTGAATCAAATGAAAGTAAAATACATTCTACAAAGCTAATTGAATCAAATGAAAGTCAAACACATTCAAACAAAGCTATTTGTATCAAATAAAAGTCAAATACATTCTACAAAGCTAATTGAATCAAATGAAAGCCAGACACATTCAAACAAAGCTATTTGAACCAAATGAAAGTCAAATACATTCTACAATGCTAATTGAATCAAATGAAAGTCAAACACATTCAAACAAAGCTATTTGAATAAAATGAAAGTCAAATACATTCTACAAAGCAAATTGAATCAAATGAAAGTCAAACACATTCAAACAAAGCTATTTGAATCAAATGAAAGTCAAATACATTCTACGAAGCTTATTGAATCAAATGAAAGTCAAACACATTCAAACAAAGCTATTTGAATCAAATGAAAGTCAAACACGTTCAAACAAAGCTATTTAAATCAAATGAAAGTGAAATGCATTGTACAAAGCTAATTGAATCAAATAAAAGTCAAACACATTCAAATAAAGCTATTTAAATCAAATGAAAGTCAAATACACTCTACAAAGCAAATTGAATCAAATGAAAGTCAAACACATTCAAACAAAGTTATTTAAATCAAATGGAAGTCAAATACATTCTACATAGCAAATTGAATCAAATGAAAGTCAAACACATTCAAACATAGCTATTTGAATCAAATGAAAGTCAAATACATTATACGAAGCTAATTGAATAAAATGAAAGTCAAACACATTCAAACAATGCATTTTAAATTAAATGAAAGTCAAACACCTTCAAACAAATCTTTCGAATCAAATGAAAGTCAAATACATTCTACAAAGCTAATTGAATCAATGAAAGTCAAACACATTCAAACAAAGCTATTTGAATCTAATGAAAGTCAAATACATTCTAAAAAGCTAATTGAATCAAATGATAGTCAAACACATTCAAACAAAGCTATTCAAACCAAATGAGAGTCAAATACATTCTACAAAGCTAATTGAATCAAATGAAAGTCAAACACATTCAAACAAAGCTATTTGAATCAAATGAAAGTCAAACCCATTCAAACAAAGCTATTTGAATCAATTGAGAGTTAAAGACATTCCAACAAAGCTATTGAATCAAATGAAAGTCAAATGCATTCTACAAAGCTAATTGAATCAAATAAAAGTCAAACACATTCAAACAAAGCTATTCGAATCAAATGAAAGTCAAATACATTCTACAAAGCTAATTGAATCAAACGAAAGTCAAACACATTCAAACAAAGCTATTTGAATAAAATGAAAGTCAAATACATTCAACAAAGCTAATTGAATCAAATGAAAGTCAAACAAATTAAAACAAAGGTTTTTGAATCAAATGAAAGTCAAATACATTCTACAAAGCTAATTGAATCAATGAAAGTCAAACACATTCAAACAAAGCTATTTGAATCTAATGAAAGTCAAATACATTCTAAAAAGCTAATTGAATCAAATGATAGTCAAACACATTCAAACAAAGCTATTCAAACCAAATGAGAGTCAAATACATTCAACAAAGCTAATTGAATCAAATGAAAGTCAAACACATTCAAACAAAGCTATTTGAATCAAATGAAAGTCAAACCCATTCAAACAAAGTTATTTGAATCAAATATGAATCAAATACATTCAAACAAAGGTTTTTGAATCAAATGAAAGACAAATACATTCTACAAAGCTAATTGAATCAAATGAAAGTCAAACACATTCAAACAAAGCTATTTGATTCAAATGAGAGTCAAATACATTCAAACAAAGTTAATTAAATCAAATGAGAGTTAAATACATTCTACAAAGCTAATTGAATCAAATGAAAGTCAAACACATTCAAATAAAGCTATTTGAATCAAATGAGAGTCAAATACATTTAAACAAAGCTAATTAAATCAAATAAAAGTTAAATACATTCTACAAAGCTAATTTAATCAAATGAAAGTCAAACAAATTGAAACAAAGCTATTTGAATTAAATGAAAGTCAAATACATTCTAAAAAGCTAATTGAATCAAATGAAAGTAAAAAACATTCAAACAAAACTATTTGAATCAAATAAAAGTCAAATACATTCTACAAAGCTAATTGAATAATATGAAAGTCAACCACTTTCAAACAAATTTATTTGCATCAAATTCAAGTCAAATTTATTCTACAAAGCTAATTGAATCAAATGAAAGTCAAACACTTTCAAACAAAGCTATTTAAATCAAATGAAAGTAAAATACATTCTACAAAGCTAATTGAATTAAATGAAAGTCAAACACATTCAAACAAAGCTATTTGAATCAAATGAAAGTCAAACACGTTCAAACAAAGCTATTTAAATCAAATGAAAGTGAAATGCATTCTACAAAGCTAATTGAATCAAATAAAAGTCAAACACATTCAAATAAAGCTATTTGAATCAAATGAAAGTCAAACACATTCAAACAAAGCAATTTAAATCAAATGAAAGTCAAACACATTCAAATAAAGCTATTTGATCAAATGAAAGTCAAACACATTCAAACAAAGTAATTTAAATCAAATGAAAGTGAAATGCATTCTACAAAGCTAATTGAAATCACATAAAAGTCAAACTCATTCAAACAAAGCTATTTGAATCAAATGAAAGTCAAACACGTTCAAACAAAGCTATTTAAATGAAATGAAAGTGAAATGCATTCTACAAAGCTAATTGAATCAGATGAAAGTCAAACACATTCAAACAAAGCTATTTGAATCAAATGAAACTCAAACACGTTCAAACAAAGCTATTTAAATGAAATGAAAGTGAAATGCATTCTACAAATCTATTTAAATCAAATGAAAGTCAAACACTTTCAAAGAATTTTATTTGCATCAAATTCAAGTCAAATTTATTCTACAAAGCTAATTGAATCAAATGAAAGTAAAAAACACATTGAAACAAAGCTATTTGAATCAAATGAAAGTAAAATACATTCTACAAAGCTAATTGAATCAAATGAAAGTCAAACACATTCAAACAAAGCTATTTGTATCAAATAAAAGTCAAATACATTCTACAAAGCTAATTGAATCAAATGAAAGCCAGACACATTCAAACAAAGCTATTTGAACCAAATGAAAGTCAAATACATTCTACAATGCTAATTGAATCAAATGAAAGTCAAACACATTCAAACAAAGCTATTTGAATAAAATGAAAGTCAAATACATTCTACAAAGCTAATTGAATCAAATGAAAGTCAAACACATTCAAACAAAGCTATTTGAATCAATTGAGAGTTAAACACATTCAAACAAAGCTATTTGAATCAAATGAAAGTCAAATACATTCTATAAAGCTAATTGAATCAAATGAAAGTGAAACACATTTAAACAAAGCAATTTAAATCAAATGAAAGTTAAAAACATTCAAACAAAGTTATTTAAAATCAAATGAAAGTGAAATGCATTCTACAAAGCTAATTTAATCAAATGAAAGTCAAACACATTCAAACAAAGCTAGTTGAACCGAATATGAGTCAAATACATTCACACAAAGCTATTTGAATCAAATGAAAGTCAAATACATTCTACAAAGCTAATTGAATCAAATGAAATTCAAACACATTCAAACAAAGCTATTTGAATTAAATGAAATTCAAACACATTCAAACAAAGTTATTTAAATCAAATGAAAGTGAAATGCATTCTATAAAGTTAATTGAATCAAATGAAAGTAAAAAACATTCAAACAATGCTATTTGAATCAAATGAGAGTCAAACACATTCAAACAAAGTTAATTAAATCAAATAAAAGTCAAATACATTCTATAAAGCTGATTGAATCAAATGAAAGTTAAACACATTAAAACAAAGCTATTTGAATCAATTGAGAGTCAAACACATTCAAACAAAGCTATTTGAATCAATTGAGAGTTAAAGACATTCCAACAAAGCTATTTGAATCAAATGAAAGTCAAATGCATTCTACAAAGCTAATTGAATCAAATAAAAGTCAAACACATTCAAACAAAGCTATTCGAATCAAATGAAAGTCAAATACATTCTACAAAGCTAATTGAATCAAATGAAAGTAAAACACATTCAAACAAAGCTAATTGAATCAAATGAAAGTCAAACACCTTCAAACAAATCTTTCGAATCAAATGAAAGTCAAATACATTCTACAAAGCTAATTTAATCAAATGAAAGTCAAACACATTCAAACAAAGCTATTTGAATCAAATGAAAGTCAAATACATTCTACAAAGCAAATTGGATCAAATGAAAGTCAAACACATTCAAACAAAGCTATTTGAATCAAATGAAAGTCAAATACATTCTACGAAGCTAATTGAATCAATGAAAGTCAAACACATTCGAACAAAGCTAATTGAAACAAATGAAAGTCAAACACATTCAAACAATGCCTTTTAAATCAAATGAAAGTCAAACAAATTCAAACAAAGCTATATAAATCAAATGAAAGTGAAATGCAATCTACAAAGGAAATTGAATCAAATGAAAGTCAAAAACATTCAAACAAAGCTATTTGAATCAAATAAAAGTCAAATACAATCTACAAAGCTAATTGAATCAAGTGAAAGTAAAACACTTTCAAACAATGCTACTTGAATCAAATGAAAGTCAAATACATTCTACAAAGCTAATTGAATTAAATGAAAGTCAAACACATTTAAACAAAGCTATTTGAATCAAATGAAAGTCAAACACATTCAAACAAAGCTATTTGAATCAATTGAGAGTTAAAGACATTCCAACAAAGCTATTGAATGAAATGAAAGTCAAATGCATTCTACAAAGCTAATTGAATCAAATAAAAGTCAAACACATTCAAACAAAGCTATTCGAATCAAATGAAAGTCAAATACATTCTACAAAGCTAATTGAATCAAACGAAAGTCAAACACATTCAAACAAAGCTATTTGAATAAAATGAAAGTCAAATACATTCAACAAAGCTAATTGAATCAAATGAAAGTCAAACAAATTCAAACAAAGCTATATGAATCAAATGAAAGTCAAATACATTCTACAAAGCTAATTGAATCAAATGAAAGTCAAACACATTCAAACAAAACTATTTGAATCAAATGAAAGTCAAATACATTCTAAAAAGCTAATTGAATCAAATGATAGTCAAACACATTTAAACAAAGCTATTCGAACCAAATGAGAGTCAAATACATTCTACAACGCTAATTGAATCAAATGAAATTCAAACACATTCAAACAAAGCTATTTGAATCAAATGAAAGTCAAATACATTCTACAAAGCAAATTGGATCAAATGAAAGTCAAACACATTCAAACAAAGCTATTTGAATCAAATGAAAGTCAAATACATTCTACGAAGCTAATTGAATCAATGAAAGTCAAACACATTCGAACAAAGCTAATTGAAACAAATGAAAGTCAAACACATTCAAACAATGCCTTTTAAATCAAATGAAAGTCAAACAAATTCAAACAAAGCTATATAAATCAAATGAAAGTGAAATGCAATCTACAAAGGAAATTGAATCAAATGAAAGTCAAAAACATTCAAACAAAGCTATTTGAATCAAATGAAAGTCAAATACATTCTACAAAGCTAATTGAATCAAGTGAAAGTAAAACACTTTCAAACAATGCTACTTGAATCAAATGAAAGTCAAATACATTCTACAAAGCTAATTGAATTAAATGAAAGTCAAACACATTTAAACAAAGCTATTTGAATCAAATGAAAGTCAAACACATTCAAACAAAGCTATTTGAATCAATTGAGAGTTAAAGACATTCCAACAAAGCTATTGAATGAAATGAAAGTCAAATGCATTCTACAAAGCTAATTGAATCAAATAAAAGTAAAACACATTCAAACAAAGCTATTCGAATCAAATAAAAGTCAAATACATTCTACAAAGCTAATTGAATCAAACGAAAGTCAAACACATTCAAACAAAGCTATTTGAATAAAATGAAAGTCAAATACATTCAACAAAGCTAATTGAATCAAATGAAAGTCAAACAAATTCAAACAAAGGTTTTTGAATCAAATGAAAGTCAAATACATTCTACAAAGCTAATTGAATCAATGAAAGTCAAACACATTCAAACAAAGCTATTTGAATCTAATGAAAGTCAAATACATTCTAAAAAGCTAATTGAATCAAATGATAGTCAAACACATTCAAACAAAGCTATTCAAACCAAATGAGAGTCAAATACATTCTACAAAGCTAATTGAATCAAATGAAAGTCAAACACATTCAAACAAAGCTATTTGAATCAAATGAAAGTCAAACCCATTCAAACAAAGCTATTTGAATCAATTGAGAGTTAAAGACATTCCAACAAAGCTATTGAATCAAATGAAAGTCAAATGCATTCTACAAAGCTAATTGAATCAAATAAAAGTCAAACACATTCAAACAAAGCTATTCGAATCAAATGAAAGTCAAATACATTCTACAAAGCTAATTGAATCAAACGAAAGTCAAACACATTCAAACAAAGCTATTTGAATAAAATGAAAGTCAAATACATTCAACAAAGCTAATTGAATCAAATGAAAGTCAAACAAATTAAAACAAAGGTTTTTGAATCAAATGAAAGTCAAATACATTCTACAAAGCTAATTGAATCAATGAAAGTCAAACACATTCAAACAAAGCTATTTGAATCTAATGAAAGTCAAATACATTCTAAAAAGCTAATTGAATCAAATGATAGTCAAACACATTCAAACAAAGCTATTCAAACCAAATGAGAGTCAAATACATTCTACAAAGCTAATTGAATCAAATGAAAGTCAAACACATTCAAACAAAGCTATTTGAATCAAATGAAAGTCAAACCCATTCAAACAAAGTTATTTGAATCAAATATGAATCAAATACATTCAAACAAAGGTTTTTGAATCAAATGAAAGACAAATACATTCTACAAAGCTAATTGAATCAAATGAAAGTCAAACACATTCAAACAAAGCTATTTGATTCAAATGAGAGTCAAATACATTCAAACAAAGTTAATTAAATCAAATGAGAGTTAAATACATTCTACAAAGCTAATTGAATCAAATGAAAGTCAAACACATTCAAATAAAGCTATTTGAATCAAATGAGAGTCAAATACATTTAAACAAAGCTAATTAAATCAAATAAAAGTTAAATACATTCTACAAAGCTAATTTAATCAAATGAAAGTCAAACAAATTGAAACAAAGCTATTTGAATTAAATGAAAGTCAAATACATTCTAAAAAGCTAATTGAATCAAATGAAAGTAAAAAACATTCAAACAAAACTATTTAAATCAAATAAAAGTCAAATACATTCTACAAAGCTAATTGAATAATATGAAAGTCAACCACTTTCAAACAAATTTATTTGCATCAAATTCAAGTCAAATTTATTCTACAAAGCTAATTGAATCAAATGAAAGTCAAACACATTCAAACAAAGCTATTTAAATCAAATGAAAGTAAAATACATTCTACAAAGCTAATTGAATTAAATGAAAGTCAAACACATTCAAACAAAGCTATTTGAATCAAATGAAAGTCAAACACGTTCAAACAAAGCTATTTAAATCAAATGAAAGTGAAATGCATTCTACAAAGCTAATTGAATCAAATAAAAGTCAAACACATTCAAATAAAGCTATTTGAATCAAATGAAAGTCAAACACATTCAAACAAAGCAATTTAAATCAAATGAAAGTCAAACACATTCAAATAAAGCTATTTGATCAAATGAAAGTCAAACACATTCAAACAAAGTAATTTAAATCAAATGAAAGTGAAATGCATTCTACAAAGCTAATTGAAATCACATAAAAGTCAAACTCATTCAAACAAAGCTATTTGAATCAAATGAAAGTCAAACACGTTCAAACAAAGCTATTTAAATGAAATGAAAGTGAAATGCATTCTACAAAGCTAATTGAATCAGATGAAAGTCAAACACATTCAAACAAAGCTATTTGAATCAAATGAAACTCAAACACGTTCAAACAAAGCTATTTAAATGAAATGAAAGTGAAATGCATTCTACAAATCTATTTAAATCAAATGAAAGTCAAACACTTTCAAAGAATTTTATTTGCATCAAATTCAAGTCAAATTTATTCTACAAAGCTAATTGAATCAAATGAAAGTAAAAAACACATTGAAACAAAGCTATTTGAATCAAATGAAAGTAAAATACATTCTACAAAGCTAATTGAATCAAATGAAAGTCAAACACATTCAAACAAAGCTATTTGTATCAAATAAAAGTCAAATACATTCTACAAAGCTAATTGAATCAAATGAAAGCCAGACACATTCAAACAAAGCTATTTGAACCAAATGAAAGTCAAATACATTCTACAATGCTAATTGAATCAAATGAAAGTCAAACACATTCAAACAAAGCTATTTGAATAAAATGAAAGTCAAATACATTCTACAAAGCTAATTGAATCAAATGAAAGTCAAACACATTCAAACAAAGCTATTTGAATCAATTGAGAGTTAAACACATTCAAACAAAGCTATTTGAATCAAATGAAAGTCAAATACATTCTATAAAGCTAATTGAATCAAATGAAAGTGAAACACATTTAAACAAAGCAATTTAAATCAAATGAAAGTTAAAAACATTCAAACAAAGTTATTTAAAATCAAATGAAAGTGAAATGCATTCTACAAAGCTAATTTAATCAAATGAAAGTCAAACACATTCAAACAAAGCTAGTTGAACCGAATATGAGTCAAATACATTCACACAAAGCTATTTGAATCAAATGAAAGTCAAATACATTCTACAAAGCTAATTGAATCAAATGAAATTCAAACACATTCAAACAAAGCTATTTGAATTAAATGAAATTCAAACACATTCAAACAAAGTTATTTAAATCAAATGAAAGTGAAATGCATTCTATAAAGTTAATTGAATCAAATGAAAGTAAAAAACATTCAAACAATGCTATTTGAATCAAATGAGAGTCAAACACATTCAAACAAAGTTAATTAAATCAAATAAAAGTCAAATACATTCTATAAAGCTGATTGAATCAAATGAAAGTTAAACACATTAAAACAAAGCTATTTGAATCAATTGAGAGTCAAACACATTCAAACAAAGCTATTTGAATCAATTGAGAGTTAAAGACATTCCAACAAAGCTATTTGAATCAAATGAAAGTCAAATGCATTCTACAAAGCTAATTGAATCAAATAAAAGTCAAACACATTCAAACAAAGCTATTCGAATCAAATGAAAGTCAAATACATTCTACAAAGCTAATTGAATCAAACGAAAGTCAAACACATTCAAACAAAGCTATTTGAATCAAATGAAAGTAAAATACTGATCCAAAGTGGACATCTAATGAACCTGTTGTTTTAGTCTTAGAGACTCTTGGGTTTTTCCCATTCACAAAGAAGGGTGAAATTCTATGCTGCATTTCATGGGAAGATTGAAGATTGGTACACGGTTGGCTAGCATCACATTTTGGACGCATTTCATGACTATTTTGGGCGTGTGGATCCTAGGCCATTTACTATCTATTATTAACTTATGTGCTAGTTAATGTTGCTGAAATAATGCCAAGAATCTAGCTCTTGGCCGGTTGTAATGGGGGGGTTATCAATAGGCTTTATTATGCTTTCATTACTTAGCTTAAATCAAGGCTTAAATCAAGGAGGAAACCATTGGCTGTTGGCCTTTCATTCTTGGACGGTTTCCTTGGCTTTTGGTGTGCTTTTGCTGCTCCTTTCCTCTATAAAAGGGAGAGCAAAACAGAAATTAAGAGGCAGTTTTGAGATTTGATAAAAACCTTGTGTTTATAGCATTTTAACTTAGAGTTTGTCTCAAGTTCAAGTGTTCCCTTATTGCTTTGAGTGAGTCTTGAGTGATAAGCTTAGGAGAGATTGAGTGAGTCTTATCTCTGGCCTAAAACCCCAAAACTTTGAGTGTGTCCTTGAGTTTTGGCCCTTTTATCTTGTTCCATGATATTTGAGTATTCTAACTATAAGTATTTTTAAATCCATCAACCCATATTCGGGAGGGGGTATTTAGATTTTCATCATCTTGTATCAGAGCCTAGTTAAGGGTTTTCTTAAAGAAAATCGAGTTTGAAGGCGTTTGGAGCAAAACGGCAGAATTCAATCAGTTTGGAGTTGCGGTTTGAGAAGGACATATCTCCTTCGTTTTCTGTCCAAATCGAGTTTTTTTTTTTTGAATCTGGATATTTTTTTGCGTAGATTACTCACAAAATTTTCAGATATTTTGGAATCTTTCTGCTAATAAACTGGGCAGGTTTTTCGCAGCAGCGCAGAAAAGAGGCAAAACCGGGAAGGCAGAATTCAATTGAAGATTTCTCCCTCATCCGAAAAGCTTTTGAGGAATTTCTTTTTTGCAAATTGGTTGTTTTGATCTGAATATTCTGAATTTGTAAGCCTTTGAGAGTCTAGAGGCAATTTTCGTTTTTCATTTTGTCTCTAATTTCGGCAGTTTTCATTGTACTTGTAATATCCAAGCAAAAATAGTGGAAATCATGTCTAGTGAGGAGCTTGCTAGAATGTTGCAAGTAATCACTGAAAAATTGGAGAATTTGGAGAAAAAAACAGAAGAGAGTGAAGTCTCTAGGGCACAACAAGATACTAGGATGGATGCCATATCTGATATGCTCCTTAAAGCCACTAGGAAAATAAATGAATTAGAGGAGGAGGATGAAAATAGTGGTAACAATTTTAGACAATTTGATGAAGATAGGGGTCTAAAAATTGATATGCATGAATTTGATGGAGGGCATGATTGTGAGGCTTTCTTAGATTGGGTTAGGCAAATTGAAACCGTTTTTGATTACAAGGGGTATGATGATAGGAAACGGTTCAAGTTGGCTGTCCTTAAACTCACTAAACTAGCTGCATTGTGGTATGAAAACCTCAAGTCAAATAGAAGAAGAGAAGGGAAAGATAAGATAGACTCGTGGGAAAAATTAAAAAAGAAAATGAAGGAAAAATGGGTAAGTAAAGAGTATGAACAAGATCAATACTTAAAATTAACCCACCTATCACAAGAAAACATGAGTGCGGAGGATTACATAAAAGAATTTGAAAGGTTAGGCTTGACTTGCGACTTGCAAGAAAAGGAGGCTTACAAAATTGCTAGATTTGTCAAGGGGTTGACCAAAGAAATTAATAGGAAAGTGGAAGTTACTCATTATGCCACTTTTAGTGATGTATGCAAACTAGCTTTGAAGTATGAGTCTCAACTTAAAAAAGAAAGGGAGAAAGAGAAGCCCAAAACTTCTTCTTTCAAGAATACTTCGAAATTTACTCCTTTCAACTCTAAAGGGAGTACTTTTCAAAGTAAAACCTTTTCACCTAGCTCATCTAAAGGGAAAGAAAAACAAGTAGTTTCGCCTAGTGAGCTTTCAACTAGGAGAAAATGCTTCAAGTGTCATGGGAGAGGACATATTGCATCGGAATTTCCTAGTAAGAGTGTGTTAACAGCCTCTCAATGTGCTCTCATGGATGAGGAAGAAAAGGTCTATAACTTTGTGGCTCATGAGGAGGGTTGCGAGTTTGATGAAGAGTATGAGGAAGAGATTCAACCCGAAGATGAGTTCAACATGATGGTGGTTCGTAGAATCTTGTATAATGAACCCGAAATTGATCTTAAACAACGAAACAACTTGTTCCACACTAGATGCACGATAGGAGAGAAGACTTGCAATGTGATTGTTGATAGTGGTGCCCAAACAGATGTTGTTTCATCCGAGGCTGTGAGTAAATTGAAGCTACCCACTAGAGACCATGGTGAACCTTACAAGCTCAATTGGTTGAATGATGGCACAAGCATTAGAGTCAAGAAGCAAGCATTGGTGTCTTATTCCATTGGAGGGTTCGAAGATGAGCGTTGGTGTGATATTCTTCCTATGGATGCGTGTCATTTGTTGCTTGGAAGACCGTGGCAGTTTGATCATGATTCGGAGCATAAAGGGAAAACTAATGTGTATATTGTAACTACCAAAAAGGGTAGAAAAGTTAAGTTAGTGCCTTTACCTCCTAAAGTTGCTAAGAAAGAAAAAGAGAAAAGCAATTATCTTGTAACTTGTAATGAATATGAACGAATAATGAAAGAAATGGGGGGAGGGTATGCTTTGGTGGTAAGGACCAAAGATGATAATGGTACTACTTGTATTAACTCATCCATGCTAAATGAGTTATTAGAAGAGTACCAAGATGTGTTCCCCAATGACTTGCCCAAAGGCCTACCTCCAATTAGAGGCATTGAGCACGCCATTGACTTAATTCCAGGAGCACCTTTGCCCAACAAGGCTGCCTATAGGTGTAATCCGGAAGAGAGTAAGGAACTTGAAAAGCAAGTGAACGAATTACTTGAGAGAGGTTATGTGAGAGAAAGCCTTAGTCCTTGCGCGGTTCCAGCCCTCTTAGTACCAAAAAAAAAGGTACTTGGAGAATGTGTGTTGATAGTCGTTCCATTAACAATATAACGGTCAAATACCGTTTTCCTATGCCTCGATTGCAAGATATGTTAGATGAGTTGAGTGGTGCCTTAGTCTTTTCCAAAATAGATTTAAGGAGTGGGTACCATCAAATGAGAATTCGAGAGGGGGATGAGTGGAAGACGGCTTTCAAAACAAAACAAGGGTTGTATGAGTGGTTAGTGATGCCATTTGGGCTTTGCAACGCCCCAAGCTCCTTCATGAGATTGATGAATGAAGTTCTCCGTCCTTTTCTTAATGATTTTGTTGTTGTTTACTTAGATGACATTCTTGTGTATAGTAAAAACAATGATGATCATGTAATTCATTTGAGGAGATTGTTTGAAAAATTGAGGGAGGTGAAGTTGTATGGTAAGCTTGAAAAATGTGTATTCATGACTCCTAGTGTTGTATTCTTAGGATACATTGTAACAGGAGAGGGGGTTCATGTAGATCCGGAGAAGGTAAAAGCAGTCCAGTCTTGGTTGGCTCCAACCAATGTGCACGAAGTTAGAAGTTTTCATGGACTTGCCTCCTTCTATAGGCGGTTCATCAAAAACTTCTCTACCATCATGGCTCCAATCACCGAGTTGACCAAAAAGGGTGAGTTCGTATGGGAAGAAAATGCTCAACGAGCCTTTGAGAAGGTTAAACATATGCTTTGCAACGCTCCTATACTTGTGCTACCAGATTTCAACAAAGTGTTTGAGGTAGAGTGTGATGCAAGTGGGATTGGAATAGGTGCTGTTTTGATTCAAGAGAAGAAGCCCGTGAGTTACTTTAGTGAGAAGTTGAATGGGGCTAAGTTGAACTATTCCACTTATGACCGTGAGTTCTATGCCATAGTTAGAGCACTTGATCATTGGTCTCACTACCTTAGACCAAAACCATTTGTTCTTCATTCCGATCATGAGGCTCTGAAATTTATTCATGGGCAACAAAAACTCAACAAGAGACTTGCTAAATGGGTGGAGTTTCTCCAATCATTTACCTTTAGCTCCAAGTACAAGGATGGAAAGAGTAATGTTGTGGCCGATGCATTGTCTCGTCGGAGCTACTTACTTTCCATGGTGGATGCTAAGATCTTGGGTTTTGAACAACTCAAGGAATGTTACATAAATGATCCCGACTTTGCTAGCGAGATAGAGAATCCTACCAAAGAGTTTGTGAGACAAGATGACTACCTCTTTAAAGGTAACAAGCTATGTGTTCCGAAGAGTGGGGTTAGGGAGTTATTAGTGAGAGAAGTGCATGGTGGAGGTTTAGCCGGTCATTTTGGGATACAAAAGACTCTTGATATTCTAGGTGAACACTTCTATTGGCCTAGAATGATCAAGGATGTTACTCATGTTGTGGAGAGATGTGCTACTTGTCAAAAGGCTAAGGGACACTTCACAAAGGGTCTTTATACTCCGTTGCCAGTTCCGGATGCTCCATGGGAAAGTGTTAGCATGGATTTCATTGTTGGATTGCCTCGCACTCAAAGGGGAAGAGATAGCATCATGGTTGTTGTAGATAGATTCTCTAAAATGGCACACTTTGTAGCTTGTAATAAAACTGATGATGCCGTGAAAGTGGCCGAGCTGTACTTCAAGGAAATTGTCAAACTCCATGGCTGATGTGATTTTTAGTCCGAAAACTAAGCCTCACAAAGATATGAATCTAACCTAATTCTATACAGAAAATTCACCAAGAATTAAGCAAGAAACTTAGATTAATTAATCAAGAATCCACCTAATTAATCAACCTAGGTGATTGTTTTAACTAAAACAAACAAAACAGCAAATTGGAATCCACCAATCAAGAATTTAAGTAATCCAACTTAAACAAAAGCAATAAGAAATATTATTATGAATGTATGATTAAACTTGTATATTATTCGAAGATTACAACCCTATATTTATAAACTCAATCAATTATCCTAATCCCACTTGAATTAGAATTCTAATCCCCTAACAAAAACCCACGGATTGCATAACTTAATCAAGTTTAGATAACTTTGATTTAGTTATTTAATCCTACTTAAACTCTAACTACTCTTAAGATAAAACTTGCCTATTTTATCCTAACTCAAGCTTGCACTCCAAGCTATTATTGACGCCTACTAGACTAAAACAATTCCTAATGCAATTAGAAATCCTAAGTGCTTAAAACAAGAAAAACCCTTTCAAGTGAAAGGTAAAAACTTGTAAGCAAAAACCTAAGAAAGCTTTTAAAGAAACCTTAAAGAACTATCAAGAAGCTTCAAGAACTCCCAAGAACGCCACCATACAAAGCGTGGCTTTGTCTTGATGCCCCCGATAGTAAGTTTGACCTATTGAAGAAGCTTCCAAGTATAGATTCATGCTTTCTTGACTTTCTTGGAATAATTCTTCAACATGCTCATCGTTCACATTGATGCACGCATCATCCTCCCCTTCTTCAAAAGAATTTGCCCTCAAATCTTCAATAGCACCATCTGGCAAATACTTCACCAAATCCCCAATATTAAATGTTGCGCTTACACCATATTCTCCCGGCAATTCAAGCTTATATGCATTCTCATTGATCTTCTCAATAATCTTGAACGGCCCCTCACTTCTTGGCATCAATTTATTCTTTCGTTTGTTAGGAAATCTCTCTTTTCTCAAGTGTAGCCACACCAAGTCGCCAACTTCAAAACTTTGTGGCTTTTTGTTCTTGTTAGCTCGTGCTTTGTAGAGTTCATTGACACGTTCAATCCTAGCTCTAACTTGTGCGTGTAGCTTTATCATGTACTTGATTTTAGTCTCGGCATCCTTATGAATCACTTCCCCTTTTGGAATTTCAATTAAATCAATGGGCATTTTTGGATTGACACCATAAACAACTTCGAATGGTGTGTGTTTTGTGGCATAAGTAGGTGATCTATTGTAAGCAAACTCGGCATGAGCAAGCTTAATATCCCAATCTTTTTGTGTGTTGCTCACTAGTCCACGTAAAAGCACACCAAGAGTTCGATTTGTTACCTCCGTTTGTCCGTCCGTTTGCGGGTGATATGATGTACTAAATAACAGCTTCGTTCCCACCAACTTCCATAGTGATTTCCAAAAGAAACTCATGAACTTTGTATCACGATCACTCACAATACTGTTCGGCAACCCATGTAGTCTCACCACTTCCTTGAAATACAATTCCGCCACTTTCATAGCATCGTCCACTTTGTGACAAGGTATGAAATGAGCCATCTTGGAAAATCGATCCACTACAACCATGATTGAGTCCTTTCCTCTTTGAGTCCTTGGCAAACCAACTACAAAATCCATAGACACGTCTTCCCAAGGTGAATCTGGCACGGGCAAGGGCGTATATAAGCCTTGATGAAACGTAGCCTTGGCTTTTTGACATGTTGCACACCTAGAAACTATTGATTGTACATCCGCTAGCATTCTAGGCCAATAAAAATGCTCTTGCAGCATAGTTAATGTTTTCGTTATGCCAAAATGTCCCGCTATCCCTCCTCCATGCACTTCTCTTACTATTAATTCTCTAATAGAACACTTAGGCACGCACAAACGATTCCCCTTGAAAAGAAAACCGTCTTGTAAAACATAGGAACCTACGGCCCCCTTGGAACACTCCTCTAGGATTGTAGAGAAATCCACGTCCCCCTTATAGTACTCCTTGATTAACGCGAAACCAAGTAGTTTACAATTCAACACTCCAAGCAACGTGTGTCTTCTAGATAGTGCATCGGCCACTACATTTGCTTTCCCCTCCTTATACTTTGAAGAAAAATTGAAAGCTTGTAGAAACTCTACCCATTTAGCATGTCTAGGGTTCAATTTTTGTTGACCATGAATGTACTTCAAAGCTTCGTGATCACTATGCAACACAAAGTGATTTGGGCGCAAATAGTGACTCCAATGGTCCAATGCTCGCACAATAGCATAGAACTCCTTGTCATAGGTAGAATAGTTCAATCTAGCACCGTTTAATTTCTCACTAAAATAGGCAATAGGGCGCTTCTTTTGAACCAAAACGGCACCAATCCCTACACCACTAGCGTCGGTCTCTACCTCAAATGGTTGTGAAAAATCCGGCAATGCAAGTACGGGTGCTTCACATAGCTTCCTTTTGACCAAATCAAATGCACGTTGGGCTTCCTTGGTCCACTCGAATTTTCCCTTGTCTTTCTTCAAGCATTCAGTCATAGGTGCAACTATCGTGGAAAAATTCTTCACAAATCTTCTATAAAACGACGCTAGACCATGAAACGATCTAACTTCACTCACATTGGTAGGTACGGGCCAAGTCTTGATAGCTTCAACCTTGGATTGATCCACGGACACACCATCTTTGGATACTACATACCCTAGAAACGTCACGCTAGGAACAAGAAAATAACATTTTTCCAATTTTGCGTACAACTTCTTCTCCCTAAGAACCTCCAAAACGCTTCTCAAATGCATTAGATGATCATTGAAATTTTCAGAATAAATTAATATGTCATCCAAGTAAACAACTACGAACCTTCCAAGAAATGGTTTCAACACCTCGTTCATCAATCTCATAAATGTACTGGGCGCATTGGTTAGACCAAAAGGCATGACCAACCACTCATACAACCCCACTTTAGTCTTGAAAGCCGTCTTCCATTCATCTCCTTCCCTCATGCGTATTTGATGATAGCCACTCATAAGATCAATCTTGGAAAATAGCTTTGAACCATGCAATTCGTCTAACAAATCATCAATTCTAGGTATAGGAAATCTATACTTGATGGTTATGTTGTTCACACTCCTACTATCAATGCACATACGCCAACTCCCATCTTTTTTTGGAACTAACAATGTAGGCACGGCACATGGGCTCATACTCTCCTTCACGTAGCCTCTTTGCATCAATTCCTCTATTTGACGTTGCATTTCCTTTGTTTCTTCCGGATTACTTCTATATGCTGCCTTGTTAGGTAGTGGAGCTCCCGGAATAAGATCAATTTGATGTTCAATACCACGAATTGGTGGTAATCCCGGTGGTAATTCACTAGGAAAAACATCACAATACTCTTGCAATACTACTTCTAATTCCACGGGCCTCTTTTCTTGTTTACTTTCATTCACTTGCACATTGTTAGCCACCATAATATATACTATATTGTTGTTGTTGATCTCTTTCTCCAACTCCTTTTCCCCAATTAAATATGCACCTTTTGAACTAGGGTTAATTCTATGATCAACAAGTGGTTTCAATGCATATGATTTTTCCCCCTTTCCTTTTCGAATTATATACACATTTGTCCTACCATTAAACTTGACAAATCTATCATATTGCCATGGTCTACCCAATAAGATATGACAAGCATCCATAGGGCATACATCACATAAAACTTTATCATGATATTTGCCAATTGAAAAGGTGATTAGGGCTCGTTTCGTTACCTTCACGTCACTAGCATCATTGAGCCAATGTAGCTTGTAAGGTTTTGGGTGATCGGTTGTAGGCCACTCTAATTTGTTGATCAAAGTTGTAGACACCACATTTGTGCAACTTCCCGAGTCTATTATTACGTCACACAATCGATCTTCCACCTTGCACCTTGTTAAAAAGATTTTCTCTCTTTGATTCTCTTCAACGGGTATAGGTTTAGAGTGAAGAGCTCTCCTTAGAACCAAGCTCTTTCCTTGCGTTTCACCATCAACCTCTTCGGCACTACCCTCCTCTTCTTCAAAATCACGTTCTTTCTCGACCACAACCTCCATGTCACTATTTCCCTCGCACCTAGCTTTCTCTTCTTCCCATTCTTGAGCCGTCATAGTGCGTTTTGAGTAGCAATTGCTTGCTATGTGGCCAACACTCCCACATTTGAAACATTTTCTATCTTCGGTCACCTTCTTGCTAGCTTCGTTTCTGGGTTTGTTATCTTTAGCATACGGATTAGGAGAAGTCCTATCAAAGGTAGGCTTGTCACTAGCCTTTGTGAACGTGCGTGTGAACGGTTTCACACTTGAGGTCTTCTTGGCCTTGAATTGTCTTTCAACCTTAATGGCCGCCTTGCATACCTCTTCAAACGAATAGTATTCGTGTAATTCAATCTTCTCTTGAACATTTTCGTTCAAACCTGCAATAAAACGTGCTATTTTGTGCTCTAGAATTTCTTCTAAATCACACAAAAAACATAGTTTCTCAAACTCACACAAATAAGCCTCCACGGATTGATTTCCTTGCTTAAAAGTCTGCATCTTGAGATACACTTCTTGCACGTACTCATGGGGCACAAATTGACGCTTCATATATTTCTGCAATTGTGTCCAAGTAGTGATCTTGGATCGTCCCTCCTTGCGTCTCTTTTTCTTGAGATTATCATACCATAAACTCGCATAACCTGTGAGTTTTAATTCAGCAAGTTTGCACCTCTTTCGTTCATCATACTCCTTGTAATCAAAGAGTGTTTCGGCTCTTCTAACCCACTCAAAATATTTTTTGGGGTCTAGCATACTACCATTGAATTCCGGAAAATCTAACCTTATATTTCGGTCATCATCTTTGGCCTTGTTCTTCCGTCTATGCCTTCTAGGTTCATCACTCGAAGATGAATCTTTATGGCGTGATCTACTTGCTTTTCTCCTTTCATATTCGTCTTCACTTGAACTAGAAATTGCAACTGATTTGTTCTTCCTTGAAGATGAAGTTTTGTCACGTTCGTCAAGCCTAGCCAATACTTCTTGCAATTGTTGTGACAATCGCTCTATTTGACGATCCCTCCGCAAGTTATGCGCTTGATCAAGGTTCAAACCCCTTGGAATCCCTGGGATTTCTTCGTCACTCATTGCTCCTACACAAACCAGGTTTGTTTATGCAAAAATCTTGATTAAAAGATCAAATCTTGAAGGAATCTTGAAGCAAACAAAAACCGGACTCCCAACCACAACCCAGTGCAACAACACCAAAAGTTTAAGGCTGTACAGAGTTCGTTACTCAACCAAAAGCTACGAAATTTTATATGGTGATAGCTAGACGTTTTTAGAGACTAATGCAAAAAGAATCACTCAAAAATTCCCAGCCAAACGTTACCAGTTTATTTTCTACCGTAACTGTGCTCTGATACCAAGATGATGTGATTTTTAGTCCGAAAACTAAGCCTCACAAAGATATGAATCTAACCTAATTCTATACAGAAAATTCACCAAGAATTAAGCAAGAAACTTAGATTAATTAATCAAGAATCCACCTAATTAATCAACCTAGGTGATTGTTTTAACTAAAACAAACAAAACAGCAAATTGGAATCCACCAATCAAGAATTTAAGTAATCCAACTTAAACAAAAGCAATAAGAAATATTATTATGAATGTATGATTAAACTTGTATATTATTCGAAGATTACAACCCTATATTTATAAACTCAATCAATTATCCTAATCCCACTTGAATTAGAATTCTAATCCCCTAACAAAAACCCACGGATTGCATAACTTAATCAAGTTTAGATAACTTTGATTTAGTTATTTAATCCTACTTAAACTCTAACTACTCTTAAGATAAAACTTGCCTATTTTATCCTAACTCAAGCTTGCACTCCAAGCTATTATTGACGCCTACTAGACTAAAACAATTCCTAATGCAATTAGAAATCCTAAGTGCTTAAAACAAGAAAAACCCTTTCAAGTGAAAGGTAAAAACTTGTAAGCAAAAACCTAAGAAAGCTTTTAAAGAAACCTTAAAGAACTATCAAGAAGCTTCAAGAACTCCCAAGAACGCCACCATACAAAGCGTGGCTTTGTCTTGATGCCCCCGATAGTAAGTTTGACCTATTGAAGAAGCTTCCAAGTATAGATTCATGCTTTCTTGACTTTCTTGGAATAATTCTTCAACATGCTCATCGTTCACATTGATGCACGCATCAATGGCATTCCTCGAAGTATAGTATCTGATAGGGACTCCAAATTCCTTAGTCACTTTTGGAGAACCCTATGGAAACTTGTGGGTACCAAGTTACTATTTAGTACCTCTCATCATCCCCAAACCGATGGGAAAACCGAGGTCACTAATAAAACTTTGGGTACTTTGTTACGAGGTATTGTGAGCAAAACGCAAAAAGATTGGGACATGAAATTAGCCCATGCGGAGTTTGCTTACAATAGAGCTCATTCCCTAACTACTTCCCGTTCTCCATTTGAAGTAGTTTATGGAGTGAACCCATTTGTGCCGATTGATCTTGTTCCTATGGTTAAGAGTGACATGGTAGAGAAAGATGCTAAAAAGAGGGTGGAAACCTTTCAAAAAACCTGTGAGCAAGTGAAGAAAAGAATTGAGGAGATGAATAAAAAATACCAAGAGCGAGCCAATAAGAAACGCAAACAGCCTATTTTTCATCCCGGGGACTTGGTTTGGGTGCATTTGAGGAAGGAGAGGTTCCCTAAGCTTCGCAAAAACAAGCTTATGCCTCGTTCTGATGGTCCTTTTAAGGTTCTTGAGAGGGTGAACGATAGTGCTTAAAAAATTGAGCTACCAGACAAATTGATGGGTGTTAGTGCGACTTTCAATGTAGGGGATTTATCACCATACTTTGATGATTCAAGTTTGAGGGCAAACTCTTTTGAAGAAGGGGGGAATGATCCAAAGTGGACATCTAATGAACCTGTTGCTTTAGTCTTAAAGACTCTTGGGTTTTTCCCATTCACAAAGAAGGGTGAAATTTTATGCTGCATTTCATGGGAAGATTGAAGATTGGTACACGGTTGGCTAGCATCACATTTTGGACGCATTTCATGACTATTTTGGGCGTGTGGATCCTAGGCCATTTACTATCTATTATTAACTTATGTGCTAGTTAATGTTGCTGAAATAATGCCAAGAATCTAGCTCTTGGCCGGTTGTAATGGGGGGGTTATCAATAGGCTTTATTATGCTTTCATTACTTAGCTTAAATCAAGGCTTAAATCAAGGAGGAAACCATTGGCTGTTGGCCTTTCATTCTTGGACGGTTTCCTTGGCTTTTGGTGTGCTTTTGCTGCTCCTTTCCTCTATAAAAGGGAGAGCAAAACAGAAATTAAGAGGCAGTTTTGAGATTTGATAAAAACCTTGTGTTTATAGCATTTTAACTTAGAGTTTGTCTCAAGTTCAAGTGTTCCCTTATTGCTTTGAGTGAGTCTTGAGTGATAAGCTTAGGAGAGATTGAGTGAGTCTTATCTCTGGCCTAAAACCCCAAAACTTTGAGTGTGTCCTTGAGTTTTGGCCCTTTTATCTTGTTCCATGATATTTGAGTATTCTAACTATAAGTATTTTTAAATCCATCAACCCATATTCGGGAGGGGGTATTTAGATTTAAATCAAATACATTCAACAAAGCTAATTGAATCAAATGAAAGTCAAACAAATTCAAACAAAGCTATTTGAATCAAATGAAAGTCAAATACATTCTACAAAGCTAATTGAATCAAATGAAAGTCAAACACATTCAAACAAAGCTATTTGAATCAAATGAAAGTCAAATACATTCTAAAAAGCTAATTGAATCAAATGATAGTCAAACACATTTAAACAAAGCTATTCGAACAAAATGAGAGTCAAATACATTCTACAAAGCTAATTGAATCAAATGAAATTCAAACACATTCAAACAAAGCTATTTGAATCAAATGAAAGTCAAACCCATTCAAACAAAGTTATTTGAATCAAATATGAATCAAATACATTCAAACAAAGGTTTTTGAATCAAATGAAAGTCAAATACATTCTACAAAGCTAATTGAATCAAATGAAAGTCAAACACATTCAAACAAAGCTATTTGAATCAAATGAGAGTCAAATACATTCAAACAAAGTTAATTAAATCAAATGAAAGTTAAATACATTCTACAAAGCTAATTGAATCAAATGATAGTCAAACACATTCAAATAAAGCTATTTGAATCAAATGAGAGTCAAATACATTCAAACAAAGCTAATTAAATCAAATAAAAGTTAAATACATTCTACAAAGCTAATTGAATCAAATGAAAGTCAAACACATTGAAACAAAGCTATTTGAATTAAATGAAAGTCAACTACATTCTAAAAAGCTAATTGAATCAAATGAAAGTAAAAAACATTCAAACAAAGCTATTTGAATCAAATGAAAGTCAAATACATTCTACAAAGCTAATTGAATAATATGAAAGTCAAACACATTCAAACAAAGCAATTTAAATCAAATGAAAGTGAAATACATTTTACAAAGCTAGTTGAATCACATGAAGGTCAAACACATTCAAACAAAGCTATTTGAATTAAATGAAAGTCAAATACATTCTACAAAGCTAATTGAATCAAATGAAAGTCAAACACATTCAAATAAAGCTATTTGAAACAAATGAAAGTCAAACACGTTCAAACAAAGCTATTTAAATCAAATGAAAGTGAAATGCATTCTACAAAGCTAATTGAATCAAATAAAAGTCAAACACATTCAAATAAAGCTATTTGAATCAAATGAAAGTCAAACACATTCAAACAAAGCAATTTAAATCAAATGAAAGTCAAACACATTCAAATAAAGCTATTTGATCAATGAAAGTTAAACACATTCAAACAAAGCAATTTAAATCAAATGAAAGTGAAATGCATTCTACAAAGCTAATTGAATCACATAAAAGTCAAACTCATTCAAACAAAGCTATTTGAATCAAATGAAAGTCAAACACGTTCAAACAAAGCTATTTAAATGAAATGAAAGTGAAATGCATTCTACAAAGCTAATTGAATCAGATGAAAGTCAAACACATTCAAACAAAGCTATTTGAATGAAATGAAATTTAAATGCATTCTACAAATCTATTTAAATCAAATGAAAGTCAAACACTTTCAAAAAATTTTATTTGTAACAAATTCAAGTCAAATTTATTCTACAAAGCTAATTGAATCAAATGAAAGTAAAACACATTCAAACAAAGCTATTGATGCAAATCACGAAAGTCCTATTAGTCCTAGTCACAATTTTCATCCAAGTCCAAGCACAAGTCCAAGTTACGGTTCATCTAAAGAAGTGATACTTGCGAAATCATTTGAAGACCAAACCTTGGATTCTTTTGCTGCCCATGGTCTGTTTGGTTTTAATCATGGATTTACTTGCTTAATTGCTCATTAAGCACGTTAATTGAAGCATTTTGAACAGCCATTTCAGTTGAGAGGAACTCAAGGAGAAACTTCAATGCATGAATAATGAAAGGGGCGTGAATCAAGGGGGGTTACAAATGCACCTCCAACGGTTTTCTTGCTGAATTTGTGGCTGTTTGCTTAGCTCATTTACATGCGTTTAATAAGGACGTTAAGGGGCATATGAAGACTAAGAGGCTGCTGCACTTAGACTTAATTTAGGCTTAGTTTCATTTTCGTTGTTTAAAGCTTTAATAAATCAGTTTGCTTCTTTAAGTTAAGCAATGATTGTTAGTTCTTTTAGTTGCTTATAAAAGGCATGTAATTGTAGTTTGTAAGGAGATTTTGATCAATGAAAAAGAGCTTTTGCTTGAACTTAAAACTGATTATTTGTTTGTGAAATAACCGGTTTTTGTACCAAGTTAGACTTGAAGAGGTTGAGTGGTTAAGTGAGTAATCCTTCCATACAATTTGAACTTAGTAGGTTGAGTGAGAAATCCTTGCCTTCATATCCTTGTTTGTTAAGTGAGTAATCCTTACAAACCTACACCTAAATTCTACATAAACATACCTAAACCCCAACCTAAAATCAATCCTTTGCTTAAGCTTGATTCATTAACTTGTTTAAACTAATTTCATCTACTAGTTTTTACATCATTTGGCGCGTCAGGTAGGGGGATTGTTTCTGTCCAAATGGATCAAGCAAACCCAAATGAAACCGTTGACCAAAGGAGACTTAGAATTATGGAGGAAAACCAACAAAGGCTCTTGGAAACCATTGAGCAATTACATGGTAATATAATGGCTCTAATGGCTCGTTTGTTGACACAAGAACAAAGGGATGGGCGTCAAAACCCTCCTAGATATGATGACAAGAGTCTAAAGGTGGATGTAGACCTTTTTTATGGTACTCTTGACCCTGAGAAGTACTTGGAGTGGGAGCAATCACTTGAGAGGTACTTTGAGTTCAAAGACCTTGAGGAAGATGAACAAAAGTACAAGATTGCTAAGGTGAAGATAGCCAAGTATGCTGAAACTTGGTTGAAAGGAGTCCAAAGGAAACGAGAGAGCAATGGGAAAACTCGTATTTCTACATGGACCAAGCTTAGGAAGAAACTTAGGGGACTTTTTGTGCCTTCTAATTACAAACAATCCATGTATGTTAAATTGAGTACCTTGCAACAAGGTAGTAGTAGTGTGGAGGAGTACATAAAAGAATTTGAGAAACTTTCCATTGTGTGCGAAATAGAGGAAAATGAAGAACTCAAATTAGGGAGGTTTATGGCTGGTTTGGATAAGGACATTTATGAGAAAGTAGAGGTGCAACCCAATCTGACCTTTGATGAAGCTTGTAAGCTTTCGGTGAAATTTCATAATCAAAGGAAGAAGAAGAAACCTTCGAACTCTTTTGACCCAAAATTCAAACGTCCATTCAATCCACCAAAAGAAAACTCTTCTTTCCCAAATTCCACCAAAAGAAACCCAAGTTCTTTTGACCCAAAAGAGAAAGGCAAAGTTGTTGCCAAAACCGGGGACTTGAGTGACATAGTGTGTTTTAAGTGTCATGGAAGAGGACACTATAAGAGGGATTGCCCTAATACTAGAGCTTTAACCATGAGAGAGCTAAAAAATATGATGGCTCAACCTTTTAGCCTAGATGAGGAGTTAGAGGATGAAAATGTTGTTGAAAATGACCCTTTGGAATCTTATGATTCTAATGAAGAGGAGGAACAAGGTGATGATTGTTTCCCCGAAAAAAACAGTCTAGTCTTGAGGAGAGCTTTACAAATGCAAGTTGAGGTTTAAAGAAACCCTTTGCAAAGAGAGAATGTCTTTTTAACCAAATGCAAGGTTAATGGGGATGTTTGTAACTTAATTGTTGATAGTGGTAGTGAAGCGAATGTTGTATCAAGTGACCTTGTGAAAAAACTTGATTTAAAAACCACTAGACACCCTACCCCTTACAAATTGAGTTGGCTTGATAAGAGTAAAAGTACGGGAGTTAGGAGACAATGCTTAGTAAAATTTCAGATTGGTTCTTATGTTGATGTGATTTTGTGTGATGTCATTCCTATGGATGCATGTCACGTTTTATTAGGAAGACCATGGCAAAGTGATAGAAAATCAATCCATGATGGTCTAACTAATACCTATACTATCACCCACCAAGGCAGCAAGAAAGTGTTGCATCCCTTACCACCACAAAAAAAGATTCCCCAAACACAACTCCCACCACCACAAACGCCACAAAAAGAGCCCAAAAGAAAGGAAATCTTGTTACTTTCTTTCAAAGAATTCGAAAGGACCTTAGAGAAGGAAGATGAGGTGTTTTTGTTGTTTTTTAAGGAGGAGCATGAAGGGTTTATTCAACAAAACCCTAGGTTGGCCGAATTAGTCAAAGCTTATGAGGATGTTTTTCCTAATGAGTTGCCTTTGGGATTACCTCCCATTCGTGGGATAGAACATCAAATTGACCTAATTCCGGGAGCACCCCTTCCTAACAAACCACCTTATAGATGTAATCCCATGGAAACTAAAGAGTTGCAAAAAACAGATTGAGGAGTTAATGCAAATGGGTTATGTGAGAGAGTCTATGAGTCCTTGTGCTGTTCCTACCTTGTTAGTGCCTAAAAAAGATGGAACATGGAGGATGTGTATTGATAGTAGGGCTGTGAACAATATAACCATTAAGTATAGGTTTCCCATACCTAGGCTTGATGATATGTTGGATGAGTTGAGTTGGGCTAGAGTGTTTTCAAAAATTGATTTGAGAAGTGGGTATCACCAAATTCGTATGAGGGAGGGTGATGAGTGGAAAACAGCTTTTAAAACCAAGCATGGGTTGTATGAATGGCTTGTTATGCCATTTGGTTTAACAAATGCCCCGAGTACTTTCATGAGGCTTATGAATGAGATGTTGAGACCCTTTTTGGGGAGGTTTGTAGTTGTTTACTTAGATGATATTCTCATCTATTGTGATGCGTGCATCAATGTGAACGATGAGCATGTTGAAGAATTATTCCAAGAAAGTCAAGAAAGCATGAATCTATACTTGGAAGCTTCTTCAATAGGTCAAACTTACTATCGGGGGCATCAAGACAAAGCCACGCTTTGTATGGTGGCGTTCTTGGGAGTTCTTGAAGCTTCTTGATAGTTCTTTAAGGTTTCTTTAAAAGCTTTCTTAGGTTTTTGCTTACAAGTTTTTACCTTTCACTTGAAAGGGTTTTTCTTGTTTTAAGCACTTAGGATTTCTAATTGCATTAGGAATTGTTTTAGTCTAGTAGGCGTCAATAATAGCTTGGAGTGCAAGCTTGAGTTAGGATAAAATAGGCAAGTTTTATCTTAAGAGTAGTTAGAGTTTAAGTAGGATTAAATAACTAAATCAAAGTTATCTAAACTTGATTAAGTTATGCAATCCGTGGGTTTTTGTTAGGGGATTAGAATTCTAATTCAAGTGGGATTAGGATAATTGATTGAGTTTATAAATATAGGGTTGTAATCTTCGAATAATATACAAGTTTAATCATACATTCATAATAATATTTCTTATTGCTTTTGTTTAAGTTGGATTACTTAAATTCTTGATTGGTGGATTCCAATTTGCTGTTTTGTTTGTTTTAGTTAAAACAATCACCTAGGTTGATTAATTAGGTGGATTCTTGATTAATTAATCTAAGTTTCTTGCTTAATTCTTGGTGAATTTTCTGTATAGAATTAGGTTAGATTCATATCTTTGTGAGGCTTAGTTTTCGGACTAAAAATCACATCATCTTGGTATCAGAGCACGGTTTCGGTAGAAAATAAACTGGTAACGTTTGGCTGGGAATTTTTGAGTGATTCTTTTTGCATTAGTCTCTAAAAACGTCTAGCTATCACCATATAAAATTTCGTAGCTTTTGGTTGAGTAACGAACTCTGTACAGCCTTAAACGTTTGGTGTTGTTGCACTGGGTTGTGGTTGGGAGTCCGGTTTTTGTTTGCTTCAAGATTCCTTCAAGATTTGATCTTTTAATCAAGATTTTTGCATAAACAAACCTGGTTTGTGTAGGAGCAATGAGTGACGAAGAAATCCCAGGGATTCCAAGGGGTTTGAACCTTGATCAAGCGCATAACTTGCGGAGGGATCGTCAAATAGAGCGATTGTCACAACAATTGCAAGAAGTATTGGCTAGGCTTGACGAACGTGACAAAACTTCATCTTCAAGGAAGAACAAATCAGTTGCAATTTCTAGTTCAAGTGAAGACGAATATGACAGGAGAAAAGCAAGTAGATCACGACATAAAGATTCATCTTCGAGTGATGAACCTAGAAGGCATAGACGGAAGAACAAGGCCAAAGATGATGACCGAAATATAAGGTTAGATTTTCCGGAATTCAATGGTAGTATGCTAGACCCCGAAAAATATTTTGAGTGGGTTAGAAGAGCCGAAACACTCTTTGATTACAAGGAGTATGATGAACGAAAGAGGTGCAAACTTGCTGAATTAAAACTCACAGGTTATGCGAGTTTATGGTATGATAATCTCAAGAAAAAGAGACGCAAGGAGGGACGATCCAAGATCACTACTTGGACACAATTGCAGAAATATATGAAGCGTCAATTTGTGCCCCATGAGTACGTGCAAGAAGTGTATCTCAAGATGCAGACTTTTAAGCAAGGAAATCAATCCGTGGAGGCTTATTTGTGTGAGTTTGAGAAACTATGTTTATTGTGTGATTTAGAAGAAATTCTAGAGCACAAAATAGCACGTTTTATTGCAGGTTTGAACGAAAATGTTCAAGAGAAGATTGAATTGCACGAATACTATTCGTTTGAAGAAGTATGCAAGGCGGCCATTAAGGTTGAAAGACAATTCAAGGCCAAGAAGACCTCAAGTGTGAAACCGTTCACACGCACGTTCACAAAGGCTAGTGACAAGCCTACCTTTGATAGGACTTCTCCTAATCCGTATGCTAAAGATAACAAACCCAGAAACGAAGCTAGCAAGAAGGTGACCGAAGATAGAAAATGTTTCAAATGTGGGAGTGTTGGCCACATAGCAAGCAATTGCTACTCAAAACGCACTATGACGGCTCAAGAATGGGAAGAAGAGAAAGCTAGGTGCGAGGGAAATAGTGACATGGAGGTTGTGGTCGAGAAAGAACGTGATTTTGAAGAAGAGGAGGGTAGTGCCGAAGAGGTTGATGGTGAAACGCAAGGAAAGAGCTTGGTTCTAAGGAGAGCTCTTCACTCTAAACCTATGCCCGTTGAAGAGAATCAAAGAGAGAAAATCTTTTTAACAAGGTGCAAGGTGGAAGATCGATTGTGTGACGTAATAATAGACTCGGGAAGTTGCACAAATGTGGTGTCTACAACTTTGATCAACAAATTAGAGTGGCCTACAACCGATCACCCAAAACCTTACAAGCTACATTGGCTCAATGATGCTAGTGACGTGAAGGTAACGAAACGAGCCCTAATCACCTTTTCAATTGGCAAATATCATGATAAAGTTTTATGTGATGTATGCCCTATGGATGCTTGTCATATCTTATTGGGTAGACCATGGCAATATGATAGATTTGTCAAGTTTAATGGTAGGACAAATGTGTATATAATTCGAAAAGGAAAGGGGGAAAAATCATATGCATTGAAACCACTTGTTGATCATAGAATTAACCCTAGTTCAAAAGGTGCATATTTAATTGGGGAAAAGGAGTTGGAGAAAGAGATCAACAACAACAATATAGTATATATTATGGTGGCTAACAATGTGCAAGTGAATGAAAGTAAACAAGAAAAGAGGCCCGTGGAATTAGAAGTAGTATTGCAAGAGTATTGTGATGTTTTTCCTAGTGAATTACCACCGGGATTACCACCAATTCGTGGTATTGAACATCAAATTGATCTTATTCCGGGAGCTCCACTACCTAACAAGGCAGCATATAGAAGTAATCCGGAAGAAACAAAGGAAATGCAACGTCAAATAGAGGAATTGATGCAAAGAGGCTACGTGAAAGAGAGTATGAGCCCATGTGCCGTGCCTACATTGTTAGTTCCAAAAAAAGATGGGAGTTGGCGTATGTGCATTGATAGTAGGAGTGTGAACAACATAACCATCAAGTATAGATTTCCTATACCTAGACTTGATGATTTGTTAGACGAATTGCATGGTTCAAAGCTATTTTCCAAGATGGCTCATTTCATACCTTGTCACAAAGTGGACGATGCTATGAAAGTGGCGGAATTGTATTTCAAGGAAGTGGTGAGACTACATGGGTTGCCGAACAGTATTGTGAGTGATCGTGATACAAAGTTCATGAGTTTCTTTTGGAAATCACTATGGAAGTTGGTGGGAACGAAGCTGTTATTTAGTACATCATATCACCCGCAAACGGACGGACAAACGGAGGTAACAAATCGAACTCTTGGTGTGCTTCTACGTGGACTAGTGAGCAACACACAAAAAGATTGGGATATTAAGCTTGCTCATGCCGAGTTTGCTTACAATAGATCACCTACTTATGCCACAAAACACACACCATTCGAAGTTGTTTATGGTGTCAATCCAAAAATGCCCATTGATTTAATTGAAATTCCAAAAGGGGAAGTGATTCATAAGGATGCCGAGACTAAAATCAAGTACATGATAAAGCTACACGCACAAGTTAGAGCTAGGATTGAACGTGTCAATGAACTCTACAAAGCACGAGCTAACAAGAACAAAAAGCCACAAAGTTTTGAAGTTGGCGACTTGGTGTGGCTACACTTGAGAAAAGAGAGATTTCCTAACAAACGAAAGAATAAATTGATGCCAAGAAGTGAGGGGCCGTTCAAGATTATTGAGAAGATCAATGAGAATGCATATAAGCTTGAATTGCCGGGAGAATATGGTGTAAGCGCAACATTTAATATTGGGGATTTGGTGAAGTATTTGCCAGATGGTGCTATTGAAGATTTGAGGGCAAATTCTTTTGAAGAAGGGGAGGATGATGCGTGCATCAATGTGAACGATGAGCATGTTGAAGAATTATTCCAAGAAAGTCAAGAAAGCATGAATCTATACTTGGAAGCTTCTTCAATAGGTCAAACTTACTATCGGGGGCATCAAGACAAAGCCACGCTTTGTATGGTGGCGTTCTTGGGAGTTCTTGAAGCTTCTTGATAGTTCTTTAAGGTTTCTTTAAAAGCTTTCTTAGGTTTTTGCTTACAAGTTTTTACCTTTCACTTGAAAGGGTTTTTCTTGTTTTAAGCACTTAGGATTTCTAATTGCATTAGGAATTGTTTTAGTCTAGTAGGCGTCAATAATAGCTTGGAGTGCAAGCTTGAGTTAGGATAAAATAGGCAAGTTTTATCTTAAGAGTAGTTAGAGTTTAAGTAGGATTAAATAACTAAATCAAAGTTATCTAAACTTGATTAAGTTATGCAATCCGTGGGTTTTTGTTAGGGGATTAGAATTCTAATTCAAGTGGGATTAGGATAATTGATTGAGTTTATAAATATAGGGTTGTAATCTTCGAATAATATACAAGTTTAATCATACATTCATAATAATATTTCTTATTGCTTTTGTTTAAGTTGGATTACTTAAATTCTTGATTGGTGGATTCCAATTTGCTGTTTTGTTTGTTTTAGTTAAAACAATCACCTAGGTTGATTAATTAGGTGGATTCTTGATTAATTAATCTAAGTTTCTTGCTTAATTCTTGGTGAATTTTCTGTATAGAATTAGGTTAGATTCATATCTTTGTGAGGCTTAGTTTTCGGACTAAAAATCACATCATATTGTACAAATGAGGAAGATCATTTGAGGCACTTGGAAGAAATCTTTAGAACTTTGAGGGAGAAAAAATTGTATGGGAAGTTGGAGAAGTGTCATTTTTTGCTAACCGAAATTGTTTTTCTTAGTTACATTGTTTCAGGAGATGGAATCAAGGTGGATCCAAGCAAAATAGAAGCCATTGCTTCGTGGCCTATCCCAAAAACCATAACTGAAGTTCGTTCATTTCATGGACTAACCTCTTTCTATAGAAGGTTCATTAAGAACTTTAGTACCCTTATGGCTCCTATCACCGAGTGTACAAAGAAAGGAACCTTCCAATGGAACCCTCAAGCCCAAGAGGCGTTTGAACTAGTGAAAAAAAAGATGTGTGAGGCACCTGTTTTAGCCTTACCTGATTTCATGAAACCCTTTGAAGTTGAGTGTGATGCAAGTGGGAAGGGAATAGGGGCTGTCCTAATCCAAGAGAAAAAACCCATTGCCTACTTTAGTGAGAAATTGAGCCAAGGGAAATTGAACTATTCCACTTATGACAAAGAATTTTATGCCATGGTTCGAGCCTTAGATCATTGGTCACATTATTTGAGGCCACAACCATTCATCTTGCATTCGGATCATGAGTCTTTGAGGTTCATACATGGCCAAAAAAAATTGAATGCTAGGCATGCTAAGTGGGTAGAGTTCCTTCAATCCTTCAATTTTGCTACGAAATATAAGCAAGGGAAAGCCAACATTGTGGCTGATGCTTTGTCAAGGAGGCATACCCTACTTGGAATCATGGAAGCTAAGGTCCTTGGTTTTGAAATTATGAAAGAAGCTTACAAAGATGACCATGAACTTATGGAAATCATTGAAGCTTGCAAACATGGAGTAAATGGTCAATTCGTGATGGTGGATAGTTTTCTTTTCAAAGGAAACAAACTTTGTGTTCCTAAAGGGGCAATTCGTGACTTATTGATAAGGGAAGCTCATGGAGGAGGCCTTGCTGGTCATATGGGTATTCAAAAGACCCTAGAGATCTTGCAAAGTCATTTTTATTGGCCAAAGATGCTAGCTAACGTGCACCAAATCCTAGCTAGATGTTCTACTTGGCAAAGGGCTAAAATGACCTTTCATAGAGGTGAATACAAGCCTTTGCCAATTCCCGAAAGACCTTGGGAGGATTTGAGTATGGATTTCATCATGGCCTTGCCTAGAACAGCTCGTGGAAAAGATTCAATCATGGTGGTTGTTGATCGATTTTCGAAGATGGCCCATTTCATTGCTTGTAAAAAAGTGGATGATGCTTATAACGTGGCTCAATTTTTTTCAAGGAGGTGGCTAAGTTACATGGTTTGCCTAGAACCATTGTTTCAGATCGTGATACAATGTTTGTGAGCCATTTTTGGAAGTCATTATGGAGGCTCGTGGGTACCAAGCTACTTTTCTCAACTAGCCATCATCCACAAACGGATGGTCAAACTGAGGTGGTGAATAGAGTTCTTGGAACATTGCTGCGTGCCTTAGTGAACAAAGGAGGGAAAGATTGGGATCTAAAGCTAGCTCATGCTGAATTTGCTTACAATAGAACTCCAAGTAAAACCACGAAGTACTCACCATTCGAAATTGTTTATGGGGTCAATCCTTATGTTCCTATTGATTACATTGCAATTCCTAAGGACAAATTTGTTCATGGGACAGCCAAGGAGCATGTTGAGTTCATGATGAATATTCATAAAGAAGTAAGGAAGAACATTGAGAAAGCTAACGAGTCCTACAAGAAGCAAGCAAACAAACACTTGAGCAATGTGAGAAAATTCGAAGTGGGTGATCTTGTTTGGATTTTTCTTCGAAAAGAAAGATTCCCTAAGCAACGAAAGCACAAGTTGATGCCAAGGGCAGAGGGTCCTTTTCAAATCATGGAAAGAATCAATGATAATGCATAAAAAGTTGATCTTGGAGGGCAATTTGGAGTTTCATCAACTTTCAATATTGGTGACCTAGCTCCTTATTTAGAAGATGACGAGTTGAGGACAACTCCTTTCGAAGAAGGGGAGGATGATGCAAATCACGAAAGTCCTATTAGTCCTAGTCACAATTTTCATCCAAGTCCAAGCACAAGTCCAAGTTACGGTTCATCCAAAGAAGTGATACTTGCGAAATCATTTGAAGACCAAACCTTGGATTCTTTTGCTGCCCATGGTCCGTTTGGTTTTAATCATGGATTTACTTGCTTAATTGCTCATTAAGCACGTTAATTGAAGCATTTTGAACAGCCATTTCAGTTGAGAGGAACTCAAGGAGAAACTTCAATGCATGAATAATGAAAGGGGCGTGAATCAAGGAGGGGTTACAAATGCACCTCCAACGGTTTTCTTGCTGAATTTGTGGCTGTTTGCTTAGCTCATTTACATGCGTTTAATAAGGACGTTAAGGGGCATATGAAGACTAAGAGGCTGCTGCACTTAGACGTAATTTAGGCTTAGTTTCATTTTCGTTGTTTAAAGCTTTAATAAATCAGTTTGCTTCTTTAAGTTAAGCAATGATTGTTAGTTCTTTTAGTTGCTTATAAAAGGCATGTAATTGTAGTTTGTAAGGAGATTTTGACCAATGAAAAAGAGCTTTTGCTTGAACTTAAAAACTGATTATTTGTTTGTGAAATAACCGGTTTTTGTACCAAGTTAGACTTGAAGAGGTTGAGTGGTTAAGTGAGTAATCCTTCCATACAATTTGAACTTAGTAGGTTGAGTGAGAAATCCTTGCCTTCATATCCTTGTTTGTTAAGTGAGTAATCCTTACAAACCTACACCTAAATTCTACATAAACATACCTAAACCCCAACCTAAAATCAATCCTTTGCTTAAGCTTGATTCATTAACTTGTTTAAACTAATTTCATCTACTAGTTTTTACATCAGCTATTTGAATCAAATGAAAGTAAAATACATTCTACAAAGCTAATTGAATCAAATGAAAGTCAAACACATTCAAACAAAGCTATTTGTATCAAATAAAAGTCAAATACATTCTACAAAGCTAATTGAATCAAATGAAAGTCAAACACATTCAAACAAAGCTATTTGAATCAAATGAAAGTCAAATACATTCTACAATGCTAATTGAATCAAATGAAAGTCAAATACATTCAAACAAAGCTATTTGAATAAAATGAAAGTCAAATACATTCTACAAAGCTAATTGAATCAAATGAAAGTCAAACACATTCAAACAAAGCTATTTGAATCAATTGAGAGTTAAACACATTCAAACAAAGCTATTTGAATCAAATGAAAGTCAAATACATTCTATAAAGCTAATTGAATCAAATGAAAGTGAAACACATTCAAACAAAGCAATTTAAATCAAATGAAAGTTAAACACATTCAAACTAAGTTATTTAAAATCAAATGAAAGTGAAATGCATTCTACAAAGCTAATTTAATCAAATGAAAGTCAAACACATTCAAACAAAGCTAGTTAAATCGAATATGAGTCAAATACATTCACACGAAGCTATTTAAATCAAATGAAAGTCAAATACATTCTACAAAGCTAATTGAATCAAATGAAATTCAAACACATTCAAACAAAGCTATTTGAATTAAATGAAAGTCAAACACATTCAAACAAAGTTATTTAAATCAAATGAAAGTGAAATGCATTCTATAAAGTTAATTGAATCAAATGAAAGTAAAAAACATTCAAACAATGCTATTTGAATCAAATGAGAGTCAAACACATTCAAACAAAGCTAATTAAATCAAATAAAAGTCAAATACATTCTATAAAGCTGATTGAATCAAATGAAAGTTAAACACATTAAAACAAAGCTATTTGAATCAAATGAAAGTCAAACACATTCAAACAAAGCTATTTGAATCAATTGAGAGTTAAAGACATTCCAACAAAGCTATTTGAATCAAATGAAAGTCAAATGCATTCTACAAAGCTAATTAAATCAAATAAAAGTCAAACACATTCAAACAAAGCTATTCGAATCAAATGAAAGTCAAATACATTCTACAAAGCTAATTGAATCAAACGAAAGTCAAACACATTCAAACAAAGCTATTTGAATCAAATGAAAGTCAAATACATTCAACAAAGCTAATTGAATCAAATTAAAGTCAAAACAATTCAAACAAAGCTATTTGAATCAAATGAAAGTCAAATACATTCTACAAAGCTAATTGAATCAAATGAAAGTCAAACACATTCAAACAAAGCTATTTGAATCAAATGAAAGTAAAATACATTCTAAAAAGCTAATTGAATCAAATGATAGTCAAACACATTTAAACAAAGCTATTCGAACCAAATGAGAGTCAAATACATTCTACAAAGCTAATTGAATCAAATGAAATTCAAACACATTCAAACAAAGCTATTTGAATCAAATGAAAGTCAAACCCATTCAAACAAAGTTATTTGAATCAAATATGAATCAAATACATTCAAACAAAGGTTTTTGAATCAAATGAAAGTCAAATACATTCTACAAAGCTAATTGAATCAAATGAAAGTCAAACACATTCAAACAAAGCTATTTGAATCAAATGAGAGTCAAATACATTCAAACAAAGTTAATTAAATCAAATGAAAGTTAAATACATTCTACAAAGCTAATTGAATCAAATGATACTCAAACACATTCAAATAAAGCTATTTGAATCAAATGAGAGTCAAATACATTCAAACAAAGCTAATTAAATCAAATAAAAGTTAAATACATTCTACAAAGCTAATTGAATCAAATGAAAGTCAAACACATTGAAACAAAGCTATTTGAATTAAATGAAAGTCAAATACATTCTAAAAAGCTAATTGAATCAAATGAAAGTAAAAAACATTCAAACAAAGCTATTTGAATCAAATGAAAGTCAAATACATTCTACAAAGCTAATTGAATATTATGAAAGTCAAACACATTCAAACAAAGCAATTTAAATCAAATGAAAATGAAATACATTTTACAAAGCTAATTGAATCACATGAAGGTCAAACACATTCAAACAAAGCTATTTGAATCAAATGAAAGTCAAATACATTCTACAAAGCTAATTGAATCAAATGAAAGTCAAACACATTCAAATAAAGCTATTTGAATCAAATGAAAGTCAAATACATTCTACAAAGCTAATTGAATCAAATAAAAGTCAAACACATTCAAATAAAGCTATTTGAATCAAATGAAAGTCAAACACATTCAAACAAAGCAATTTAAATCAAATGAAAGTCAAACACATTCAAATAAAGCTATTTGATCAAATGAAAGTCAAACACATTCAAACAAAGCAATTTAAATCAAATGAAAGTGAAATGCATTCTACAAAGCTAATTGAATCACATAAAAGTCAAACTCATTCAAACAAAGCTATTTGAATCAAATGAAAGTCAAACACGTTCAAACAAAGCTATTTAAATGAAATGAAAGTGAAATGCATCCTACAAAGCTAATTGAATCAGATGAAAGTCAAACACATTCAAACAAAGCTATTTGAATCAAATGAAACTCAAACACGTTCAAACAAAGCTATTTAAATGAAATGAAAGTGAAATGCATTCTACAAATCTATTTAAATCAAATGAAAGTCAAACACTTTCAAAGAATTTTATTTGCATCAAATTCAAGTCAAATTTATTCTACAAAGCCAATTGAATCAAATGAAAGTAAAACACATTCAAACAAAGCTATTTGAATCAAATGAAAGTAAAATACATTCTACAAAGCTAATTGAATCAAATGAAAGTCAAAAACATTCAAACAAAGCTATTTGTATCAAATAAAAGTCAAATACATTCTACAAAGCTAATTGAATCAAATGAAAGTCAAACACATTCAAACAAAGCTACTTGAATCAATTGAGAGTTAAACACATTCAAACAAAGCTATTTGAATCAAATGAAAGTCAAATACATTCTATAAAGCTAATTGAATCAAATGAAAGTGAAACACATTCAAACAAAGCAATTTAAATCAAATGAAAGTTAAACACATTCAAACAAAGTTATTTAAAATCAAATGAAAGTGAAATGCATTCTACAAAGCTAATTTAATCAAATGAAAGTCAAACACATTCAAACAAAGCTAGTTGAATCGAATATGAGTCAAATACATTCACACAAAGCTATTTGAATCAAATGAAAGTCAAATACATTCTACAAAGCTAATTGAATCAAATGAAATTCAAACACATTCAAACAAAGGTATTTGAATTAAATGAAAGTCAAACACATTCAAACGAAGTTATTTAAATCAAATGAAAGAGAAATGCATTCTATAAAGTTAATTGAATCAAATGAAAGTAAAAAACATTCAAACAATGCTATTTGAATCAAATGAGAGTCAAACACATTCAAACAAAGTTAATTAAATCAAATAAAAGTCAAATACATTCTATAAAGCTGATTGAATCAAATGAAAGTTAAACACATTAAAACAAAGCTATTTGAATCAAATGAAAGTCAAACACATTCAAACAAAGCTATTTGAATCAATTGAGAGTTAAAGACATTCCAACAAAGCTATTTGAATCAAATGAAAGTCAAATGCATTCTACAAAGCTAATTGAATCAAATAAAAGTCAAACATATTCAAACAAAGCTATTCGAATCAAATGAAAGTCAAATACATTCTACAAAGCTAATTGAATCAAACGAAAGTCAAACACATTCAAACAAAGCTATTTGAATCAAATAAAAGTCAAATACATTCAACAAAGCTAATTGAATCAAATGAAAGTCAAACAAATTCAAACAAAGCTATTTGAATCAAATGAAAGTCAAATACATTCTACAAAGCTAATTGAATCAAATGTAAGTCAAACACATTCAAACAAAGCTATTTGAATCAAATGAAAGTCAAATACATTCTAAAAAGCTAATTGAATCAAATGATAGTCAAACACATTTAAACAAAGCTATTCGAACCAAATGAGAGTCAAATACATTCTACAAAGCTAATTGAATCAAATGAAATTTAAACACATTCAAACAAAGCTATTTGAATCAAATGAAAGTCAAACCCATTCAAACAAAGTTATTTGAATCAAATATGAATCAAATACATTCAAACAAAGGTTTTTGAATCAAATGAAAGTCAAATACATTCTACAAAGCTAATTGAATCAAATGAAAGTCAAACACATTCAAACAAAGCTATTTGAATCAAATGAGAGTCAAATACATTCAAACAAAGTTAATTAAATCAAATGAAAGTTAAATACATTCTACAAAGCTAATTGAATCAAATGATAGTCAAACACATTCAAATAAAGCTATTTGAATCAAATGAGAGTCAAATACATTCAAACAAAGCTAATTAAATCAAATAAAAGTTAAATACATTTTACAAAGCTAATTGAATCAAATGAAAGTCAAACACATTGAAACAAAGCTATTTGAATTAAATAAAAGTCAAATACATTCTAAAAAGCTAATAGAATCAAATGAAAGTAAAAAACATTCAAACAAAGCTATTTGAATCAAATGAAAGTCAAATATATTCTACAAAGCTAATTGAATAATATGAAAGTCAAACACATTCAAACAAAGCAATTTAAATCAAATGAAAGTGAAATACATTTTACAAAGCTAATTGAATCACATGAAGGTCAAACACATTCAAACAAAGCTATTTGAATCAAATGAAAGTCAAATACATTCTACAAAGCTAATTGAATCAAATGAAAGTCAAACACATTCAAATAAAGCTATTTGAATCAAATGAAAGTCAAACACGTTCAAACAAAGCTATTTAAATCAAATGAAAGTGAAATGCATTCTACAAAGCTAATTGAATCAAATAAAAGTCAAACACATTCAAATAAAGCTATTTGAATCAAATGAAAGTCAAACACATTCAAACAAAGCAATTTAAATCAAATGAAAGTCAAACACATTCAAATAAAGCTATTTGATCAAATGAATGTCAAACACATTCAAACAAAGCAATTTAAATCAAATGAAAGTGAAATGCATTCTACAAAGCTAATTGAATCACATAAAAGTCAAACTCATTCAAACAAAGCTATTTGAATCAAATGAAAGTCAAAAACGTTCAAACAAAGCTATTTAAATGAAATGAAAGTGAAATGCATTCTACAAAGCTAATTGAATCAGATGAAAGTCAAACACATTCAAACAAAGCTATTTGAATCAAATGAAACTCAAACACGTTCAAACAAAGCTATTTAAATGAAATGAAAGTGAAATGCATTCTACAAATCTATTTAAATCAAATGAAAGTCAAACACTTTCAAAGAATTTTATTTGCATCAAATTCAAGTCAAATTTATTCTACAAAGCTAATTGAATCGAATGAAAGTCAAACACATTCAAACAAAGCTATTTGAATCAAATGAAAGTCAAATACATTCTAAAAAGCTAATTGAATCAAATGATAGTCAAACACATTTAAACAAAGCTATTCGAACCAAATGAAAGTCAAATACATTCTACAAAGCTAATTGAATTAAATGAAATTCAAACACATTCAAACAAAGCTATTTGAATCAAATGAAAGTCAAACACATTCAAACAAAGCAATTTAAATCAAATGAAAGTCAAACACATTCAGATAAAGCTATTTGATCAAATGAAAGTCAAACACATTCAAACAAAGCAATTTAAATCAAATGAAAGTTAAACACATTCAAACAAAGTTATTTAAAATCAAATGAAAGTGAAATGCATTCTACAAAGCTAATTTAATCAAATGAAAGTCAAACACATTCAAACAAAGCTAGTTGAATCGAATATGAGTCAAATACATTCACACAAAGCTATTTGAATCAAATGAAAGTCAAATACATTCTACAAAGCTAATTGAATCAAATAAAATTCAAACACATTCAAACAAAGCTATTTGAATTAAATGAAAGTCAAACACATTCAAACAAAGTTATTTAAATCAAATGAAAGTGAAATGCATTCTATAAAGTTAATTGAATCAAATGAAAGTAAAAAACATTCAAACAATGCTATTTGAATCAAATGAGAGTCAAACACATTCAAACAAAGTTAATTAAATCAAATAAAAGTCAAATACATTCTATAAAGCTGATTGAATCAAATGAAAGTTAAACACATTAAAACAAAGCTATTTGAATCAAATGAAAGTCAAACACATTCAAACAAAGCTATTTGAATCAATTGAGTGTTAAAGACATTCCAACAAAGCTATTTGAATCATATGAAAGTCAAACAAATTCAAACAAAGCTATTTGAATCAAATGAAAGTCAAATACATTCTACAAAGCTAATTGAATCAAATGAAAGTAAAACACATTCAAACAAAGCTATTTGAATCAAATTAAAGTCAAATACATTCTAAAATGCTAATTGAATCAAATGATAGTCAAACACATTTAAACAAAGCTATTCGAACCAAATGAGAGTCAAATACATTCTACAAAGCTAATTGAATCAAATGAAATTTAAACACATTCAAACAAAGCTATTTGAATCAAATGAAAGTCAAACCCATTCAAACAAAGTTATTTGAATCAAATATGAATCAAATACATTCAAACAAAGGTTTTTGAATCAAATGAAAGTCAAATACATTCAACAAAGCTAATTGAATCAAATGAAAGTCAAACAAATTCAAACAAAGCTATTTGAATCAAACGAAAGTCAAACACATTCAACAAAGCTATTTGAATCAAATGAAAGTAAAACAAATTCAAACAAAGCTATTTGAATCAAATGAAAGTAAAATACATTCTACAAAGCTAATTAAATCAAATGAAAGTCAAACACATTCAAACAAAGCTATTTGTATCAAATAAAAGTCAAATACATTCTACAAAGCTAATTGAATCAAATGAAAGTCAAACACATTCAAACAAAGCTATTTGAATCAAATGAAAGTCAAATACATTCTACAATGCTAATTGAATCAAATGAAAGTCAAACACATTCAAACAAAGCTATTTGAATAAAATGAAAGTCAAATACATTCTACAAAGCTAATTGAATCAAATGAAAGTCAAACACATTCAAACAAAGCTATTTGAATCAATTGAGAGTTAAACACATTCAAACAAAGCTATTTGAATCAAATGAAAGTCAAATACATTCTATAAAGCTAATTGAATCAAATGAAAGTGAAACACATTCAAACAAAGCAATTTAAATCAAATGAAAGTTAAACACATTCAAACAAAGTTATTTAAAATCAAATGAAAGTGAAATGCATTCTACAAAGCTAATTTAATCAAATGAAAGTCAAACACATTCAAACAAAGCTAGTTGAATCGAATATGAGTCAAATACATTCACACAAAGCTATTTGAATCAAATGAAAGTCAAATACATTCTACAAAGCTAATTGAATCAAATAAAATTCTAACACATTCAAACAAAGCTATTTGAATTATATGAAAGTCAAACACATTCAAACAAAGTTATTTAAATCAAATGAAAGTGAAATGCATTCTATAAAGTTAATTGAATCAAATGAAAGTAAAAAACATTCAAACAATGCTATTTGAATCAAATGAGAGTCAAACACATTCAAACAAAGTTAATTAAATCAAATAAAAGTCAAATACATTCTATAAAGCTGATTGAATCAAATGAAAGTTAAACACATTAAAACAAAGCTATTTGAATCAATTGAGAGTTAAAGACATTCCAACAAAGCTATTTGAATCAAATGAAAGTCAAATGCATTCTACAAAGCTAATTGAATCAAATAAAAGTCAAACACATTCAAACAAAGCTATTCGAATCAAATGAAAGTCAAATACATTCTACAAAGCTAATTGAATCAGACGAAAGTCAAACACATTCAAACAAAGCTATTTGAATCAAATGAAAGTCAAATACATTCAACAAAGCTAATTGAATCAAATGAAAGTCAAACAAATTCAAACAAACCTATTTGAATCAAAAGAAAGTCAAATACATTCTACAAAGCTAATTTAATCAAATGAAAGTCAAACACATTCAAACAAAGCTATTTGAATCAAATGAAAGTCAAATACATTCTAAAAAGCTAATTGAATCAAATGATAGTCAAACACATTTAAACAAAGCTATTCGAACCAAATGAGAGTCAAATACATTCTACAAAGCTAATTGAATCAAATGAAATTCAAACACATTCAAACAAAGCTATTTGAATCAAATGAAAGTCAAACCAATTCAAACAAAGTTATTTGAATGAAATGAAAGTCAAATACATTCTACAAAGCTAATTGAATCAAATGAAAGTCAAACACATTCAAATAAAGCTATTTGAATCAAATGAAAGTCAAACACGTTCAAACAAAGCTATTTAAATCAAATGAAAGTGAAATGCATTCTACAAAGCTAATTGAATCAAATAAAAGTCAAACACATTCAAATAAAGCTATTTGAATCAAATGAAAGTCAAACACATTCAAACAAAGCAATTTAAATCAAATGAAAGTCAAACACATTCAAATAAAGCTATTTGATCAAATGAAAGTCAAACACATTCAAACAAAGCAATTTAAATCAAATGAAAGTGAAATGCATTCTACAAAGCTAATTGAATCACATAAAAGTCAAACTCATTCAAACAAAGCTATTTGAATCAAATGAAAGTCAAACACGTTCAAACAAAGCTATTTAAATGAAATGAAAGTGAAATGCATTCTACAAAGCTAATTGAATCAGATGAATGTCAAACACATTCAAACAAAGCTATTTGAATCAAATGACACTCAAACACGTTCAAACAAAGCTATTTAAATGAAATGAAAGTGAAATGCATTCTACAAATCTTTTTAAATCAAATGAAAGTCAAACACTTTCAAAGAATTTTATTTGCATCAAATTCAAGTCAAATTTATTCTACAAAGCTAATTGAATCAAATGAAAGTCAAACACATTCAAACAAAGCTATTTGTATCAAATAAAAGTCAAATACATTCTACAAAGCTAATTGAATCAAATGAAAGTCAAACACATTCAAACAAAGCTATTTGAATCAAATGAAAGTCAAATACATTCTACAATGCTAATTGAATCAAATGAAAGTCAAACACATTCAAACAAAGCTATTTGAATAAAATGAAAGTCAAATACATTCTACAAAGCTAATTGAATCAAATGAAAGTCAAACACATTCAAACAAAGCTATTTGAATCAATTGAGAGTTAAACACATTCAAACAAAGCTATTTGAATCAAATGAAAGTCAAATACATTCTATAAAGCTAATTGAATCAAATGAAAGTGAAACACATTCAAACAAAGCAATTTAAATCAAATGAAAGTTAAACACATTCAAACAAAGTTATTTAAAATCAAATGAAAGTGAAATGCATTCTACAAAGCTAATTTAATCAAATGAAAGTCAAACACATTCAAACAAAGCTAGTTGAATCGAATATGAGTCAAATACATTCACACAAAGCTATTTGAATCAAATGAAAGTCAAATACATTCTACAAAGCTAATTGAATCAAATAAAATTCTAACACATTCAAACAAAGCTATTTGAATTATATGAAAGTCAAACACATTCAAACAAAGTTATTTAAATCAAATGAAAGTGAAATGCATTCTATAAAGTTAATTGAATCAAATGAAAGTAAAAAACATTCAAACAATGCTATTTGAATCAAATGAGAGTCAAACACATTCAAACAAAGTTAATTAAATCAAATAAAAGTCAAATACATTCTATAAAGCTGATTGAATCAAATGAAAGTTAAACACATTAAAACAAAGCTATTTGAATCAAATGAAAGTCAAACACATTCAAACAAAGCTATTTGAATCAATTGAGAGTTAAAGACATTCCAACAAAGCTATTTGAATCAAATGAAAGTCAAATGCATTCTACAAAGCTAATTGAATCAAATAAAAGTCAAACACATTCAAACAAAGCTATTCGAATCAAATGAAAGTCAAATACATTCTACAAAGCTAATTGAATCAAACGAAAGTCAAACACATTCAAACAAAGCTATTTGAATCAAATGAAAGTCAAATACATTCAACAAAGCTAATTGAATCAAATGAAAGTCAAACAAATTCAAACAAAGCTATTTGAATCAAATGAAAGTCAAATACATTCTACAAAGCTAATTGAATCAAATGAAAGTAAAACACATTCAAACAAAGCTATTTGAATCAAATGAAAGTCAAATACATTCTAAAAAGCTAATTGAATCAAATGATAGTCAAACACATTTAAACAAAGCTATTCGAACCAAATGAGAGTCAAATACATTCTACAAAGCTAATTGAATCAAATGAAATTCAAACACATTCAAACAAAGCTATTTGAATCAAATGAAAGTCAAACCCATTCAAATTTGAATCAAATATGAATCAAATACATTCAAACAAAGGTTTTTGAATCAAATGAAAGTCAAATACATTCTACAAAGCTAATTGAATCAAATGAAAGTCAAACACATTCAAACAAAGCTATTTGAATCAAATGAGAGTCAAATACATTCAAACATAGTTAATTAAATCAAATGAAAGTTAAATACATTCTACAAAGCTAATTGAATCAAATGATAGTCAAACACATTCTACAAAGCTAATTGAATCAAATGAAAGTCAAACACATTCAGATAAAGCTATTTGATCAAATGAAAGTCAAACACATTCAAACAAAGCAATTTAAATCAAATGAAAGTGAAATGCATTCTACAAAGCTAATTGAATCACATAAAAGTCAAACTCATTCAAACAAAGCTATTTGAATCAAATAAAAGTCAAATACATTCTACAAAGCTAATTGATTCAAATGAAAGTCAAACACATTCAAACAAAGCTATTTGAATCAAATGAAAGTCAAATACATTCTACAATGCTAATTGAATCAAATGAAAGTCAAACACATTCAAACAAAGCTATGTGAATAAAATGAAAGTCAAATACATTCTACAAAGCTAATTGAATCAAATGAGAGTCAAACACATTCAAACAAAGCTGTTTGAATCAATTGAGAGTTAAACACATTCAAACAAAGCTATTTGAATCAAATGAAAGTCAAATACATTCTATAAAGCTAATTGAATCAAATGAAAGTGAAGCACATTCAAACAAAGCAATTTTAATCAAATGAAAGTTAAACACATTCAAACAAAGTTATTTAAAATCAAATGAAAGTGAAATGCATTCTACAAAGCTAATTTAATTAAATGAAAGTCAAACACATTCAAACAAAGCTAGTTGAATCGAATATGAGTCAAATACATTCACACAAAGCTATTTGAATCAAATGAAAGTCAAATACATTCTACAAAGCTAATTGAATCAAATGAAATTCAAACACATTCAAACAAAGCTATTTGAATTAAATGAAAGTCAAACACATTCAAACAAAGTTATTTAAATCAAATGAAAGTGAAATGCATTCTATAAAGTTAATTGAATCAAATGAAAGTAAAAAACATTCAAACAATGCTATTTGAATCAAATGAGAGTCAAACACATTCAAACAATGTTAATTAAATCAAATGAAAGTCAAATACATTCTATAAAGCTGATTGAATCAAATGAAAGTTAAACACATTAAAACAAAGCTATTAGAATCAAATGAAAGTCAAACACATTCAAACAAAGCTATTTGAATCAATTGAGAGTTAAAGACATTCCAACAAAGCTATTTGAATCAAATGAAAAGTCAAATGCATTCTACAAAGCTAATTGAATCAAATTAAAGTCAAACACATTCAAACAAAGCTATTCGAATCAAATGAAAGTCAAATATATTCTACAAAGCTAATTGAATCAAACGAAAGTCAAACACATTCAAACAAAGCTATTTGAATCAAATGAAAGTCAAATACATTCAACAAAGCTAATTGAATCAAATGAAAGTCAAACAAATTCAAACAAAGCTATTTGAATCAAATGAAAGTCAAATACATTCTACAAAGCTAATTGAATCAAATGAAAGTCAAACACATTCAAACAAAGCTAATTGAATCAAATGAAAGTCAAACACATTCAAACAAAGCTATTTGAATCAAATGAAAGTCAAATACATTCTACAAGCTAATTGAATCAAATGAAAGTCAAACACATTCAAACAAAGCTAATTGAATCAAATTAAAATCAAACACCTTCAAACAAATCTTTCGAATCAAATGAAAGTCAAATACATTCTACAAAGCTAATTGAATCAAATGAAAGTCAAACACATTCAAACAAAGATATTTGAATCAAATAAAAGTCAAACACATTCAAACAAAGTTATTTAAATCAAATAAAAGTTAAATACATTCCACAAAGCTAATTGAATCAAATGATAATCAAACACATTCAAATAAAGCTATTTGAATCAAATGAGAGTCAAATACATTCAAACAAAGCTAATTAAATCAAATAAAAGTTAAATACATTCTACAAAGCTAATTGAATCAAATGAAAGTCAAACACTTTGAAACAAAGCTATTTGAATTAAATGAAAGTCAAATACATTCTAAAAAGCTAATTGAATCAAATGAAAGTAAAAAACATTCAAACAAAGCTATTTGAATCAAATGAAAGTCAAATACATTCTACAAAGCTAATTGAATCACATGAAGGTCAAACACATTCAAACAAAGCTATTTGAATCAAATGAAAGTCAAATACATTTAAACAACCCTATTTGAATCAAATGAAAGTCAAATACATTCTACAAAGCTAATTGAATCAAATGAAAGTCAAACACATTCAAATAAAGCTATTGATGTGGATTTAAACCCCTTAACTTAATAAAGAATCTAAAATCACACAAGTAACACAAGCCCTTCGAATTTCCTAAGAAAATCGAACAACTTAAGAATAACGAACCGGATATGACTTTGAAAACGACCACTCCTGGAACGAATTCAACGCCTCTCAAATTACCTAGACCACTCCTGGAACTAAGTACTTTGATGAACAAAACTTAGACTACTCCTAGAACTAAGAATTGAACGTTCTAATTATCAAAACAACTCCTTGAATTGAAAACTAGCAAAAGAATTTGTAAGCAATTAAGCAAAACAAACAATAAACTTGTATTGAATTTTCTGGTTTTGGTTGTGTATACAAAGCCACGAAAAATCCCTTATTTATAGACTAAACTAACTATTCCTAAGTCTATTCGAACTAGGAAAAAAACCCTAGCCTTGATCCCCAAGTATCCTAGATAGAATAGGAAAACCAATTCTAATGGAACTAGGAAACTAGTAATAAGACTAGTTCTAATTAAACTAAAACTTCTTAAAACAATTCCTAATTGACTTAGAAATTATTTTAAACTAAAATAACAGAAATTAAGAAGATTCCTAATTGCTTAAACCAAGAAAAACCCTTTCAAGTGAAAGGTAAAAACTTGCAAGCAAAAACTCTAGAAAAAACTAAGTTAGGAAAATCTTTCTTTTCGTACTGCCGCCGAACCACCACCTCACGCGCCGCCATCATCGACACGCGCCCCACCGCCGTGTAGCTGGACTCAGGCCGGAGCTAGGGAGACGGCGCGTGGCACCCAGATCGGCGCGTCGCCGCCGCTGCCGTCGTCGGAACCCAACTGGACCTTGACTTCTTCTTCAATGGCTGCGCATGTTAACCATTCTTGATTCTTTACTCCAAGCTCGAACCCTATTGGCCTTAAAACCAATATGATTGGCTCTTCAAAAGAATTTCCCTCTTGATCCAGATCATTCTCCCCCTCTTCAAAAGAATTTGTCCTCAAATTCGCATCATCCATGTAAGGAGAACAATTCCATGAAACCATCCAAATTCGACGAATACAAGCCAAAAGAACTATTACATCAATGCTAGCAATTTTAAGCAATGTAACAACATCACCACGAGCAAGGCAATATTTTAGAAACAACCAATTCTCAATTTGGTCCTTGGTCTTCGAAGTTGACCATAAGAACACTTTAGGCTTCATGATATTTTTCTCATGTATGACTAACAATTTCTTCTCTTTATGCATGCCTAATGAATCCACCACTTCTAAAGAAACCATTAAATTATTATCTTGATTCACGAATGGCTCCTCAATAGTATCAAAAACCTTTTCCGACACCACCATTGGTAGATCATTATGAATAATCTGATCTTGAACAACGTCACACACAATTGGAACATCAATTGTTTCACTCACCTTTTCTTCGAGCTCTTTAGCACCTACATGTTCCTCTTCCTTATCCTTTTGACAATCTTCCTCCATCTCTTTAACTTTAACGCGGCATGGAATAATAGTTAAAGGAATAAGTTTGAACCTCTTGTTTCCCACCTTGACCGAATATGTGTTGGCCACACCATCATGTTTAACATGTCGATCAAATTGCCATGGTCTTCCTAAAAGAACGTGACAAGCACTCATAGGAATCACATCGCACCATAATTCTTCCTTGTAATTGCCAATGGAGAAATTCACCAAAGCTTGTTGTTCTACATGAAAACCCATAGAATTATCTAGCCAACCCAACTTATATGGTTTTTCATGATCTCTTGTAGGAAGTTGGAGTTTAGTAACCATCTCTGTAGACGCTACATTGGTACACATTCAAACAAAGATTTTGAATCAAATGAAAGTCAAATACATTCTACAAAGCTAATTGAATCAAATGAAAGTCAAACACATTCAAACACAGCTATTTGAATCAAATGAAAGTCAAACACGTTCAAACAAAGCTATTTGAATCAATTGAAAGTAAAATACATTCTACAAAGCTAATTGAATCAAATGAAAGTCAAACACTTTCAAAGAATTTTATTTGCATTAAATTCAAGTCCAATTTATTCTACAAAGCTAATTGAATCAAATGAAAGTAAAACACATTCAAACAAAGCTATTTGTATCAAATGAAAGTCAAATACATTCTACAAAGCTAATTGAATCAAATGAAAGTCAAACACATTCAAACAAAGCTATTTGAATCAAATGAAATTCAAATACATTTTACAATGCTAATTGAATCAAATAAAAGTCAAACACTTTCAAACAAAGCTATTTGAATAAAATGAAAGTCAAATACATTCTACAAAGCTTATTGAATCAAATGAAAGTCAAACACATTCAAACAAAGTTATTTGAATCAATTGAGAGTTAAACACATTCAAACAAAGCTATTTGAATCAAATGAAAGTCAAATACATTCTATAAAGCTAATTGAATCAAATGAAATTGAAACACATTCAAACAAAGCAATTTAAATCAAATGAAAGTCAAATACATTCAAACAAAGTTATTAAAAATCAAATGAAAGTGAAATGCATTCTACAAAGCTAAGTTAATCAGATGAAAGTCAAACACATTCAAACAAAGCTATTTGAATCAAATGAAACTCAAACACGTTCAAACAAAGCTATTTGAATGAAATGAAAGTGAAATGCATTCTACAAATCTATTTAAATCAAATGAAAGTCAAACACTTTCAAAGAATTTTATTTGCATCAAATTCAAGCCCAATTTATTCTACAAAGCTAATTGAATCAAATGAAAGTCAAACACATTCAAACAATGCTATTTGAATCAAATGAAAGTCAAACACGTTCAAACAAAGCTATTTAAATGAAATGAAAGTGAAATGCATTCTCCAAAGCTAATTGAATCAGTTGAAAGTCAAACACATTCAAACAACCCTATTTGAATCAAATGAAAGTCAAATACATTCTACAAAGCTAATTGAATCAAATGAAAGTCAAACACATTCAAACACAGCTATTTGAATCAAATGAAAGTCAAACACGTTCAAACAAAGCTATTTGAATCAATTGAAAGTAAAATACATTCTACAAAGCTAATTGAATCAAATGAAAGTCAAACACTTTCAAAGAATTTTATTTGCATCAAATTCAAGTCCAATTTATTCTACAAAGCTAATTGAATCAAATGAAAGTAAAACACATTCAAACAAAGCTATTTGTATCAAATGAAAGTCAAATACATTCTACAAAGCTAATTGAATCAAATGAAAGTCAAACACATTCAAACAAAGCTATTTGAATCAAATGAAATTCAAATACATTTTACAATGCTAATTGAATCAAATAAAAGTCAAACACTTTCAAACAAAGCTATTTGAATAAAATGAAAGTCAAATACATTCTACAAAGCTTATTGAATCAAATGAAAGTCAAACACATTCAAACAAAGTTATTTGAATCAATTGAGAGTTAAACACATTCAAACAAAGCTATTTGAATCAAATGAAAGTCAAATACATTCTATAAAGCTAATTGAATCAAATGAAATTGAAACACATTCAAACAAAGCAATTTAAATCAAATGAAAGTCAAATACATTCAAACAAAGTTATTAAAAATCAAATGAAAGTGAAATGCATTCTACAAAGCTAAGTTAATCAGATGAAAGTCAAACACATTCAAACAAAGCTATTTGAATCAAATGAAACTCAAACACGTTCAAACAAAGCTATTTGAATGAAATGAAAGTGAAATGCATTCTACAAATCTATTTAAATCAAATGAAAGTCAAACACTTTCAAAGAATTTTATTTGCATCAAATTCAAGCCCAATTTATTCTACAAAGCTAATTGAATCAAATGAAAGTCAAACACATTCAAACAATGCTATTTGAATCAAATGAAAGTCAAACACGTTCAAACAAAGCTATTTAAATGAAATGAAAGTGAAATGCATTCTCCAAAGCTAATTGAATCAGTTGAAAGTCAAACACATTCAAACAACCCTATTTGAATCAAATGAAAGTCAAATACATTCTACAAAGCTAAGTGAATCAAATGAAAGTCAAACACATTCAAACAATGCTATTTGAATCAAATGAAAGTCAAACACGTTCAAACAAAGCTATTTAAATGAAATGAAAGTGAAATGCATTCTCCAAAGCTAATTGAATCAGTTGAAAGTCAAACACATTCAAACAACCCTATTTGAATCAAATGAAAGTCAAATACATTCTACAAAGCTAATTGAATCAAATGAAAGTCAAACACATTCAAACACAGCTATTTGAATCAAATGAAAGTCAAACACGTTCAAACAAAGCTATTTGAATCAAATGAAAGTAAAATACATTCTACAAAGCTAATTGAATCAAATGAAAGTCAAACACTTTCAAAGAATTTTATTTGCATCAAATTCAAGTCCAATTTATTCTACAAAGCTAATTGAATCAAATGAAAGTAAAACACATTCAAACAAAGCTATTTGTATCAAATGAAAGTCAAATACATTCTACAAAGCTAATTGAATCAAATGAAAGTCAAACACATTCAAACAAAGCTATTTGAATCAAATGAAATTCAAATACATTTTACAATGCTAATTGAATCAAATAAAAGTCAAACACTTTCAAACAAAGCTATTTGAATAAAATGAAAGTCAAATACATTCTACAAAGCTTATTGAATCAAATGAAAGTCAAACACATTCAAACAAAGTTATTTGAATCAATTGAGAGTTAAACACATTCAAACAAAGCTATTTGAATCAAATGAAAGTCAAATACATTCTATAAAGCTAATTGAATCAAATGAAATTGAAACACATTCAAACAAAGCAATTTAAATCAAATGAAAGTCAAATACATTCAAACAAAGTTATTAAAAATCAAATGAAAGTGAAATGCATTCTACAAAGCTAAGTTAATCAGATGAAAGTCAAACACATTCAAACAAAGCTATTTGAATCAAATGAAACTCAAACACGTTCAAACAAAGCTATTTGAATGAAATGAAAGTGAAATGCATTCTACAAATCTATTTAAATCAAATGAAAGTCAAACACTTTCAAAGAATTTTATTTGCATCAAATTCAAGCCCAATTTATTCTACAAAGCTAATTGAATCAAATGAAAGTAAAACACATTCAAACAAAGCTATTTGAATTAAATGAAAGTAAAATACATTCTACAAAGCTAATTGAATCAAATGAAAGTCAAACACATTCAAACAAAGCTATTTGTATCAAATAAAAGTCAAATACATTCTACAAAGCTAATTGATTCAAATGAAAGTCAAACACATTCAAACAAAGCTATTTGAATCAAATGAAAGTCAAATACATTCTACAATGCTAATTGAATCAAATGAAAGTCAAACACATTCAAACAAAGCTATGTGAATAAAATGAAAGTCAAATACATTCTACAAAGCTAATTGAATCAAATGAAAGTCAAACACATTTAAACAAAGCTGTTTGAATCAATTGAGAGTTAAACACATTCAAACAAAGCTATTTGAATCAAATGAAAGTCAAATACATTCTATAAAGCTAATTGAATCAAATGAAAGTGAAGCACATTCAAACAAAGCAATTTAAATCAAATGAAAGTTAAACACATTCAAACAAATTTATTTAAAATCAAATGAAAGTGAAATGCATTCTACAAAGCTAATTTAATCAAATGAAAGTCAAACACATTCAAACAAAGCTAGTTGAATCGAATATGAGTCAAATACATTCACACAAAGCTATTTGAATCAAATGAAAGTCAAATACATTCTACAAAGCTAATTGAATCAAATGAAATTCAAACACATTCAAACAAAGCTATTTGAATTAAATGAAAGTCAAACACATTCAAACAAAGTTATTTAAATCAAATGAAAGTGAAATGCATTCTATAAAGTTAATTGAATCAAATGAAAGTAAAAAACATTCAAACAATGCTATTTGAATCAAATGAGAGTCAAACACATTCAAACAAAGTTAATTAAATCAAATAAAAGTCAAATACATTCTATAAAGCTGATTGAATCAAATGAAAGTTAAACATATCAAAACAAAGCTATTAGAATCAAATGAAAGTCAAACACATTCAAACAAAGGTATTTGAATCAATTGAGAGTTAAAGACATTCCAACAAAGCTATTTGAATCAAATGAAAAGTCAAATGCATTCTACAAAGCTAATTGAATCAAATAAAAGTCAAACACATTCAAACAAAGCTATTCGAATCAAATGAAAGTCAAATAAATTCTACAAAGCTAATTGAATCAAACGAAAGTCAAACACATTCAAACAAAGCTATTTGAATCAAATGCAAGTCAAATACATTCAACAAAGCTAATTGAATCAAATGAAAGTCAAACAAATTCAAACAAAGCTTTTTGAATCAAATGAAAGTCAAATACATTCTACAAAGCTAATTGAATCAAATGAAAGTCAAACACATTCAAACAAAGCTATTTGAATCAAATGAAAGTCAAATACATTCTAAAAAGCTAATTGAATCAAATGATAGTCAAACACATTTAAACAAAGCTATTCGAACCAAATGAGAGTCAAATACATTCTACAAAGCTAATTGAATCAAATGAAATTCAAACACATTCAAACAAAGCTATTTGAATCAAATGAAAGTCAAACCCATTCAAACAAAGTTATTTGAATCAAATATGAATCAAATACATTCAAACAAAGGTTTTTGAATCAAATGAAAGTCAAATACATTCTACAAAGCTAATTGAATCAAATGAAAGTCAAACACATTCAAACAAAGCTATTTGAATCAAATGAGAGTCAAATACGTTCAAACAAAGTTAATTAAATCAAATGAAAGTTAAATACATTCTACAAAGCTAATTGAATCAAATGATAATCAAACACATTCAAATAAAGCTATTTGAATCAAATGAGAGTCAAATACATTCAAACAAAGCTAATTAAATCACATAAAAGTTAAATACATTCTACAAAGCTAATTGAATCAAATGAAAGTCAAACACATTGAAACAAAGCTATTTGAAAAAAAAAAAATAAAAACAATTGAATCAAATGAAAAAATGAAAGTAAATACATTCTACAAAGCTAATTGAATCAAATGATAGTCAAAAAAAATAAACAAATTCTAAACAAAGCTAATTATTTGAAATTCAAATAAAGAGTCAAATACATTCAAACAAAGCTAATTAAATCAAATAAAAGTTAAATACATTCTACAAAGTTAATTGAATCAAATGAAAGTCAAACACATTGAAACAAAGCTATTTGAATTAAATGAAAGTCAAATACATTCTAAAAAGCTAATTGAATCAAATGAAAGTAAAAAAACATTCAAACAAAGCTATTTAAATCAAATGAAAGTCAAATACATTCTACAAAGCTAATTGAATAATATGAAAGTCAAACACATTCAAACAAAGCAATTTAAATCAAATGAAAGTGAAATACATTTTACAAAGCTAATTGAATCACATGAAGGTCAAACACATTCAAACAAAGCTATTTGAATCAAATGAAAGTCAAATACATTCTACAAAGCTAATTGAATCAAATGAAAGTCAAACACATTCAAATAAAGCTATTTGAATCAAATGAAAGTCAAACACGTTCAAACAAAGCTATTTAAATCAAATGAAAGTGAAACGCATTCTACAAAGCTAATTGAATCAAATAAAAGTGAAACACATTCAAACAAAGCTATTTGAATCAAATGAAAGTCAAACACGTTCAAACAAAGCTATTTAAATGAAATGAAAGTGAAATGCATTCTACAAAGCTAATTGAATCAGATGAAAGTCAAACACATTCAAACAACCCTATTTGAATCAAATGAAAGTCAAATACATTCTACAAAACTAATTGAATCAAATGAAAGTCAAACACATTCAAACAAAGCTATTTGAATCAAATGAAAGTCAAACACGTTCAAACAAAGCTATTTGAATCAAATGAAAGTAAAATACATTCTACAAAGCTAATTGAATCAAATGAAAGTCAAACACATTTAAACAAAGCTATTTGTATCAAATGAAAGTCAAATACATTCTACAAAGCTAATTGAATCAAATGAAAATCAAACACATTCAAACAAAGCTATTTGAATCAAATGAAAGTCAAATACATTCTACAATGCTAATTGAATCAAATGAAAGTCAAACACATTCAAACAAAGCTATTTGAATCAAATGAAAGTCACATACATTCTACAAAGCTTATTGAATCAAATGAAAGTCAAACACATTCTACAAAGCTAATTGAATTAAATGAAAGTCAAACACATTCAAACAAAGCTATTTGAATCAAATGAAAGTCAAATACATTCTACAATGCTAATTGAATCAAATGAAAGTCAAACACATTCAAACAAAGTTATTTGAATCAATTGAGAGTTAAACACATTCAAACAAAGCTATTTGAATCAAATGAAAGTCAAATGCATTCTATAAAGCTAATTGAATCAAATGAAAGTGAAACACATTCAAACAAAGCAATTTAAATCAAATGAAAGTCAAACACATTCAAACAAAGTTATTTAAAATCAAATGAAAGTGAAATGCATTCTACAAAGCTAATTTAATCAAATGAAAGTCAAAAACATTTATACAAAGCTAGTTGAATCAAATACGAGTCAAATACATTCACTCAAAGCTATTTGAATCAAATGAAAGTCAAATACATTCTACAAAGCTAATTGAATCAAATGAAAGTCAAACACATTCAAACAAAGCTATTTGAATTAAATGAAAGTCAAAAACATTCAAACAAAGTTATTTAAATCAAATGAAAGTGAAATGCATTCTATAAAGTTAATTGAATCAAATGAAAGTAAAAAACATTCAAACAATGCTATTTGAAACAAATGAGAGTCAAACACATTCAAACAAAGTTAATTAAATCAAATAAAAGTCAAATACATTCTATAAAGCTGATTGAATCAAATGAAAGTTAAACACATTGAAATAAAGCTATTTGAATCAAATGAAAGTCAAACACATTCAAACAAAGCTATTTAAATCAATTGAGAGTTAAACACATTCAAACAAAGCTATTTGAATCAAATGAAAGTCAAATGCATTCTACAAAGCTAATTGAATCAAATAAAAGTCAAACACATTCAAACAAAGCTATTCGAATCAAATGAAAGTCAAATACATTCTACAAAGCTAATTGAATCAAACAAAAGTCAAACACATTCAAACAAAGCTATTTGAATCAAATGAAAGTGAAATACATTCTACCAAGCTGATTGAATCAAATGAAAGTCAAATACATTCAAACAAAGTTATTTAAATCAAATGAAAAGGAAATGCATTCTATAAAGTTAATTGAATCAAATGAAAGTAAAAAATATTCAAACAATGCTATTTGAATCAAATGAGAGTCAAACACATTCAAACAAAGTTAATTAAATCAAATAAAAGTCAAATACATTCTATAAAGCTGATTGAATCAAATGAAAGTTAAACACATTAAAACAAAGCTATTTGAATCAAATGAAAGTCAAACACATTCAAACAAAGCTATTTGAATCAATTGAGAGTTAAACACATTCAAACAAAGCTATTTGAATCAAATGAAAGTCAAATGCATTCTACAAAGCTAATTGAATCAAATAAAAGTCAAACACATTTAAACAAAGCTATTCGAATCAAATGAAAGTCAAATACATTCTACAAAGCTAATTGAATCAAACGAAAGTCAAACACATTCAAACAAAGCTATTTGAATCAAATGAAAGTCAAATACATTCTTCAAAGCTGATTGAATCAAATGAAAGTCAAACAAATTCAAACAAAGCTATTTGAATCAAATGAAAGTCAAATACATTCTACAAAGCTAATTGAATCAAATGAAAGTCAAACACATTCAAACAAAGCTATTTGAATCAAATGAAAGTCAAATACATTCTAAAAAGCTAATTGAATCAAATGATAGTCAAACACATTCAAACAAAGCTATTCGAACCAAATGAAAGTCAAATACATTCTACAAAGCTAATTGAATCAAATGAAAGTCAAACACATTCAAACAAAGCTATTTGAATCAATTGAGAGTTAAACACATTCAAACAAAGCTATTTGAATCAAATGAAAGTCAAATACATTCTATAAAGATAATTGAATCAAATGAAAGTGAAACACATTCAAACAAAGCAATTTAAATCAAATGAAAGTTAAACACATTCAGACAAAGTTATTTAAAATCAAATGAAAGTGAAATGCATTCTACAAAGCTAATTTAATCAAATGAAAGTAAAAAACATTTAAACAAAGCTAGTTGAATCAAATACGAATCAAATACATTCACTCAAAGCTATTTGAATCAAATGAAAGTCAAATACATTCTACAAAGCTAATTGAATCAAATGAAAGTCAAACACATTCAAACAAAGCTATTTGAATTAAATGAAAGTCAAACACATTCAAACAAAGTTGTTTAAATCAAATGAAAGTGAATTGCATTCTATAAAGTTAATTGAATCTAATGAAAGTAAAAAACATTCAAACAATGCTATTTGAATCAAATGAGAGTCAAACACATTCAAACAAAGTTAATTAAATCAAATAAAAGTCAAATACATTCTATAAAGCTGATTGAATCAAATGAAAGTTAAACACATTCAAACAAAGCTATTTGAATCAAATGAAAGTCAAACACATTCAAACAAAGCTATTTGAATCAATTGAGAGTTAAACACATTCAAACAAAGCTATTTGAATCAAATGAAAGTCAAATGCATTCTACAAAGCTAATTGAATCAAATAAAAGTCAAACACATTTAAACAAAGCTATTCGAATCAAATGAAAGTCAAATACATTCTACAAAGCTAATTGAATCAAACGAAAGTCAAACACATTCAAACAAAGCTATTTGAATCAAATGAAAGTCAAATACATTCTTCAAAGCTGATTGAATCAAATGAAAGTCAAACAAATTCAAACAAAGCTATTTGAATCAAATGAAAGTCAAATACATTCTACAAAGCTAATTGAATCAAATGAAAGTCAAACACATTCAAACAAAGCTATTTGAATCAAATGAAAGTCAAATACATTCTAAAAAGCTAATTGAATCAAATGATAGTCAAACACATTCAAACAAAGCTATTCGAACCAAATGAAAGTCAAATACATTCAACAAAGCTATTTGAATCAAATGAAAGTCAAACACATTCAAACAAAGCTATTTGAATCAAATGAAAGTCAAACACATTCAAACAAAGTTATTTGAATCAAATATGAATCAAATACATTCAAACAAAGGTTTTTGAATCAAATGAAAGTCAAATACATTCTACAAAGCTAATTGAATCAAATGAAAGTCAAACACATTCAAACAAAGCTATTTTAATCAAATGAGAGTCAAATACATTCAAACAAAGCTAATTAAATCAAATGAAAGTGAAATGCATTCTATAAAGTTAATTGAATCTAATGAAAGTAAAAAACATTCAAACAATGCTATTTGAATCAAATGAGAGTCAAACACATTCAAACAAAGTTAATTAAATCAAATAAAAGTCAAATACATTCTATAAAGCTGATTGAATCAAATGAAAGTTAAACACATTAAAACAAAGCTATTTGAATCAAATGAAAGTCAAACACATTCAAACAAAGCTATTTGAATCAATTGAGAGTTAAACACATTCAAACAAAGCTATTTGAATCAAATGAAAGTCAAATGCATTCTACAAAGCTAATTGAATCAAATAAAAGTCAAACACATTTAAACAAAGCTATTCGAATCAAATGAAAGTCAAATACATTCTACAAAGCTAATTGAATCAAACGAAAGTCAAACACATTCAAACAAAGCTATTTGAATCAAATGAAAGTCAAATACATTCTTCAAAGCTGATTGAATCAAATGAAAGTCAAACAAATTCAAACAAAGCTATTTGAATCAAATGAAAGTCAAATACATTCTACAAAGCTAATTGAATCAAATGAAAGTCAAACACATTCAAACAAAGCTATTTGAATCAAATGAAAGTCAAATACATTCTAAAAAGCTAATTGAATCAAATGATAGTCAAACACATTCAAACAAAGCTATTCGAACCAAATGAAAGTCAAATACATTCAACAAAGCTATTTGAGTCAAATGAAAGTCAAACACATTCAAACAAAGCTATTTGAATCAAATGAAAGTCAAACACATTCAAACAAAGTTATTTGAATCAAATATGAATCAAATACATTCAAACAAAGGTTTTTGAATCAAATGAAAGTCAAATACATTCTACAAAGCTAATTGAATCAAATGAAAGTCAAACACATTCAAACAAAGCTATTTGAATCAAATGAGAGTCAAATACATTCAAACAAAGCTAATTAAATCAAATGAAAGTTAAATACATTCTACAAAGCTAATTGAATCAAATGAAAGTCAAACACATTCAAATAAAGCTATTTGAATCAAATGAGAGTCAAATACATTCAAACAAAGCCAATTAAATCAAATAAAAGTTAAATACATTCTACAAAGCTAATTGAATCAAATGAAAGTCAAACAAATTGAAACAAAGCTATTTGAATTAAATGAAAGTCAAACACATTCAAACAAAGCTATTTGAATCAAATGAAAGTAAAATACATTCAAACAAAGCTATTTGAATCAAATGAAAGTCAAATACATTCTACAAAGCTAATTGAATAATATGAAAGTCAAACACATTCAAACAAAGCAATTCAAATCAAATGAAAGTGAAATACATTTTACAAAGCTAATTGAATCACATGAAAGTCAAACACATTCAAATAAAGCTATTTGAATCAAATGAAAGTCAAATACATTCTACAAAGCTAATTGAATCAGATGAAAGTCAAACACATTCAAACAAAGCTATTTGAATCAAATGAAAGTCAAACACGTTCAAACAAAGCTATTTAAATCAAATGAAAGTGAAATGCATTCTACAAAGCTAATTGAATCAAATAAAAGTCAAACACATTCAAATAAAGCTATTTGAATCAAATGAAAGTCAAACACATTCAAACAAAGCAATTTAAATTAAATGAAAGTCAAACACATTCAAATAAAGCTATTTGATCAAATGAAAGTCAAACACATTCAAACCAAGCAATTTAAATCAAATGAAAGTGAAATGCATTCTACAAAGCTAATTGAATCACATAAAACTCAAACTCATTCAAACAAAGCTATTTGAATCAAATGAAAGTCAAATACATTCTACAAAGCTAATTGTATAAGATGAAAGTCAAACACATTTAAACAACCCTATTTGAATCAAATGAAAGTCAAATACATTCTACAAAGCTAATTGAATCAAATGAAAGTCAAACACATTCAAACAAAGCTATTTGAATCAAATGAAAGTCAAACACGTTCAAACAAAGCTATTTAAATGAAATGAAAATGAAATGCATTCTACAAAGCTAATTGAATCAGATGAAAGTCAAACACATTCAAACAACCCTATTTGAATCAAAAGAAAGTCAAATACATTCTACAAAGCTAATTGAATCAAATGAAAGTCAAACACATTCAAACAAAGCTATTTGAATCAAATGAAAGTCAAACACGTTCAAACAAAGCTATTTAAATGAAATGAAAGTGAAATGCATTCTACAAATCTATTTAAATCAAATGAAAGTCAAACACATTCAAACAAATTTATTTGCATCAAATTCAAGTCAAATTTATTCTACAAAGCTAATTGAATCGAATGAAAGTCAAACACATTCAAACAAAGCTATTTGAATCAAATGAAAGTAAAATACATTCTACAAAGCTAATTGAATCAAATGAAAGTCAAACACATTCAAACAAAGCTATTTGTATTAAATGAAAGTCCAATACATTCTACAAAGCTAATTGAATTAAATGAAAGTCAAACACATTCAAATAAAGCTATTTGAATCAAATGAGAGTCAAATACATTCAAACAAAGCCAATTAAATCAAATAAAAGTTAAATACATTCTACAAAGCTAATTGAATCAAATGAAAGTCAAACAAATTGAAATAAAGCTATTTGAATCAAATGAAAGTCAAACACATTCAAACAAAGTTATTTGAATCAAATATGAATCAAATACATTCAAACAAAGGTTTTTGAATCAAATGAAAGTCAAATACATTCTACAAAGCTAATTGAATCAAATGAAAGTCAAACACATTCAAACAAAGCTATTTGAATAAAATGAGAGTTAAACACATTCAAACAAAACTATTTGAATCACATGAAAGTCAAACACATTCAAATAAAGCTATTTGAATCAAATGAAAGTCAAATACATTCTACAAAGCTAATTGAATCAGATGAAAGTCAAACACATTCAAACAAAGCTATTTGAATCAAATGAAAGTCAAACACGTTCAAACAAAGCTATTTAAATCAAATGAAAGTGAAATGCATTCTACAAAGCTAATTGAATCAAATAAAAGTCAAACACATTCAAATAAAGCTATTTGAATCAAATGAAAGTCAAACACATTCAAACAAAGCAATTTAAATTAAATGAAAGTCAAACACATTCAAATAAAGCTATTTGATCAAATGAAAGTCAAACACATTCAAACAAAGCAATTTAAATCAAATGAAAGTTAAATGCATTCTACAAAGCTAATTGAATCACATAAAAGTCAAACTCATTCAAACAAAGCTATTTGAATCAAATGAAAGTCAAATACATTCTACAAAGCTAATTGTATCAGATGAAAGTCAAACACATTCAAACAACCCTATTTGAATCAAATGAAATTTAAATACATTCTACAAAGCTAATTGAATCAAATGAAAGTCAAACACATTCAAACAAAGCTATTTGAATCAAATGAAAGTCAAACACGTTCAAACAAAGCTATTTAAATGAAATGAAAGTGAAATGCATTCTACAAATCTATTTAAATCAAATGAAAGTCAAACACATTCAAACAAATTTATTTGCATCAAATTCAAGTCAAATTTATTCTACAAAGCTAATTGAATCGAATGAAAGTCAAACACATTCAAACAAAGCTATTTGAATCAAATGAAAGTAAAATACATTCTACAAAGCTAATTGAATCAAATGAAAGTCAAACACATTCAAACAAAGCTATTTGTATCAAATGAAAGTCAAATACATTCTACAAAGCTAATTGAATTAAATGAAAGTCAAACACATTCAAATAAAGCTATTTGAATCAAATGAGAGTCAAATACATTCAAACAAAGCCAATTAAATCAAATAAAAGTTAAATACATTCTACATAGCTAATTGAATCAAATGAAAGTCAAACAAATTGAAACAAAGCTATTTGAATTAAATGAAAGTCAAATACATTCTAAAAAGCTAATTGAATCAAATGAAAGTAAAAAACATTCAAACAAAGCTATTTGAATCAAATGAAAGTCAAATACATTCTACAAAGCTAATTGAATAATATTAAAGTCAAACACATTCAAACAAAGCAATTCAAATCAAATGAAAGTGAAATACATTTTACAAAGCTAATTGAATCACATGAAAGTCAAACACATTCAAATAAAGCTATTTGAATCAAATGAAAGTCAAATACATTCTACAAAGCTAATTGAATCAGATGAAAGTCAAACACATTCAAACAAAGCTATTTGAATCAAATGAAAGTCAAACACGTTCAAACAAAGCTATTTAAATCAAATGAAAGTGAAATGCATTCTACAAAGCTAATTGAATCAAATAAAAGTCAAACACATTCAAATAAAGCTATTTGAATCAAATGAAAGTCAAACACATTCAAACAAAGCAATTTAAATTAAATGAAAGTCAAACACATTCAAATAAAGCTATTTGATCAAATGAAAGTCAAACACATTCAAACAAAGCAATTTAAATCAAATGAAAGTGAAATGCATTCTACAAAGCTAATTGAATCACATAAAAGTCAAACTCATTCAAACAAAGCTATTTGAATCAAATGAAAGTCAAATACATTCTACAAAGCTAATTGTATCAGATGAAAGTCAAACACATTCAAACAACCCTATTTGAATCAAATGAAAGTCAAATACATTCTACAAAGCTAATAGAATCAAATGAAAGTCAAACACATTCAAACAAAGCTATTTGAATCAAATGAAAGTCAAACACGTTTAAACAAAGCTATTTAAATGAAATGAAAGTGAAATGCATTCTACAAAGCTAATTGAATCAGATGAAAGTCAAACACATTCAAACAAAGCTATTTGAATCAAATGAAAGTCAAACACATTCAAATAAAGCTATTTGAATCAAATGAAAGTCAAATACATTCTACAAAGCTAATTGAATCAAATGAAAGTCAAACACATTCAAACAAAGCTATTCGAATCAAATGAAAGTCAAACACGTTCAAACAAAGCTATTTAAATGAAATGAAAGTGAAATGCATTCTACAAATCTATTTAAATCAAATGAAAGTCAAACAATTTCAAACAAATTTATTTGCATCAAATTGAAGTCAAATTTATTCTACAAAGCTAATTGAATCGAATGAAAGTCAAACACATTCAAACAAAGCTATTTGAATCAAATGAAAGTAAAATACATTCTACAAAGCTAATTGAATCAAATGAAAGTCAATCACATTCAAAAAAGCTATTTGTATCAAATGAAAGTCAAATACATTCTACAAAGCTAATTGAATTAAATGAAAGTCAAACACATTCAAACAAAGCTATTTGAATCAAATGAAAGTCAAATACATTCTACAATGCTAATTGAATCAAATGAAAGTCAAACACATTCAAACAAAGCTATTTGAGTCAATTGAGAGTTAAACACATTCAAACAAAGCTATTTGAATCAAATGAAAGTCAAATACATTCTATAAAGCTAATTGAATCAAATGAAAGTCAAATACATTCTACAAAGCTAATTGAATCAAATGAAAGTCAAACACATTCAAACAAAGCTATTTGAATAAAATGAGAGTTAAACATATTCAAACAAAGCTATTTGAATCAAATGAAAGTCAAACACATTCAAACAAAGTTATTTAAAATCAAATTCAAGTCAAATTTATTCTACAAAGCTAATTGAATCGAATGAAAGTCAAACACATTCATACAAAGCTATTAGAAAAATGAAAGTCAATTACATTCTACAAAGCTAATTGAATCAAATGAAAGTCAAACACATTCAAACAAAGCTATTTGAATAAAATGAAAGTCAAATACATTCTACAAAGCTAATTGAATCAAATTAAAGTCAAACATATTCAAACAAAGCTATTTGAGTCAATTTAGAGTTAAACACATTCAAACAAAGCTATTTTAATCAAATGAAAGTCAAATACATTCTATAAAGCTAATTGAATCAAATGAAAGTGAAACACATTCAAACAAAGCAGTTTAAATCAAATGAAAGTCAAGCACATTCAAACAAAGCTATTTGAATCAAATGAAAGTCAAATACATTCTAAAAAGCTAATTGAATCAAATGATATTCAAACACATTCAAACAAAGCTATTCGAACCAAATAAAAGTCAAATACATTCTACAAAGCTATTTGAATCAAATGAAAGTCAAACACATTCAATCAAAGCTATTTGAATCAAATGAAAGTCAAACACATTCAAACAAAGTTATTTCAATCAAATATGAATCAAATACATTCAAACAAAGGTTTTTGAATCAAATGAAAGTCAAATACATTCTACAAAGCTAATTGAATCAAATGAAAGTCAAACACATTCAAACAAAGCTATTTGAATAAAATGAGAGTTAAACACATTCAAACAAAGCTATTTGAATCAAATGAAAGTCAAACACATTCAAACAAAGTTTTTTAAAATCAAATTCAAGTCAAATTTATTCTACAAAGCTAATTGAAACGAATGAAAGTCAAATACATTCATACAAAGCTATTAGAAAAATGAAAGTCAAATACATTCTACAAAGCTAATTGAATCAAATGAAAGTCAAACACATTCAAACAAAGCTATTTGAATAAAATGAAAGTCAAATACATTCTACAAAGCTAATTGAATCAAATGAAAGTCAAACATATTCAAACAAAGCTATATGAGTCAATTGAGAGTTAAACACATTCAAACAAAGCTATTTTAATCTAATGAAAGTCAAATACATTCTATAAAGCTAATTGAATCAAATGAAAGTGAAACACATTCAAACAGAGCAATTTAAATCAAATGAAAGTCAAACACATTCAAACAAAGTTATTTAAAATCAAATGAAAGTGAAATGCATTCTACAAAGCTAATTTAATCAAATGAAAGTCAAACACATTCAAACAAAGCTAGTTGAATCAAATATGAGTCAAATACATTCACACAAAGCTATTTGAATCAAATGAAAGTCAAATACATTCTAAAAAGCTAATTGAATCAAATGAAAGTCAAACACATTCAAACAAAGCTATTCGAATCAAATGAAAGTCAAATACATTCTACAAAGCTAATTGAATCAAACAAAAGTCAAACACATTCAAACAATGCTATTTGAATCAAATGAAAGTCAAATACATTCTACAAAGCTGATTGAATCAAATGAAAGTCAAACACATTCAAACAAAGCTATTTGAATCAAATGAAAGTCACATACATTCTACAAAGCTAATTGAATCAAATGAAAGTCAAACACATTCAAACAAAGTTATTAAATCAAATGAAAAGGAAATGCATTCTATAAAGTTAATTGAATCAAATGAAAGTAAAAAACATTCAAACAATACTATTTGAATCAAATGAGAGTCAAACACATTCAAACAAGTTAATTAAATCAAATAAAAGTCAAATACATTCTATAAAGCAGATTGAATCAAATGAAAGTTAAACACATTAAAACAAAGCTATTTGAATCAAATGAAAGTCAAACACATTCAAACAAAGCTATTATAATCAATTGAGAGTTAAACACATTCAAACAAAGCTATTTGAATCAAATGAAAGTCAAATGCATTCTACAAAGCTAATTGAATCAAATAAAAGTCAAACAAATTTAAACAAAGCTATTCGAATCAAATGAAAGTCAAATACATTCTACAAAGCTAATTGAATCAAACAAAAGCCAAACACATTCAAACAAAGCTATTTGAATCAATTGAAAGTGAAATACATTCTTCAAAGCTGATTGAATCAAATGAAAGTCAAACAAATTCAAACAAAGCTATTTGAATCAAATGAAAGTCAAATATATTCTACAAAGCTAATTGAATCAACTGAAAGTCAAACACATTCAAACAAAGCTATTTGTATCAAATGAAAGTCAAATACATTCTACAAAGCTAATTGAATCAAATGAAAGTTAAACACATTCAAACAAAGCTGTTTGAATCAATTGAGAGTTAAACACATTCAAACAAAGCTATTTGAATCAAATGAAAGTCAAATACATTCTATAAAGCTAATTGAATCAAATGAAAGTGAAGCACATTCAAACAAAGCAATTTAAATCAAATGAAAGTTGAACACATTCAAACAAAGTTATTTAAAATTAAATGAAAGTGAAATGCATTCTACAAAGCTAATTTAATCAAATGAAAGTCAAACACATTCAAACAAAGCTAGTTGAATCGAATATGAGTCAAATACATTCACACAAAGCTATTTGAATCAAATAAAAGTCAAATACATTCTTCAAAGCTAATTGAATCAAATGATAGTCAAACACATTCAAACAAAGCTATTTGAATCAAATGAGAGTCAAATACATTCAAACAAAGCCAATTAAATCAAATAAAAGTTAAATACATTCTACAAAGCTAATTGAATCAAATGAAAGTCAAATACATTCTAAAAAGCTAATTGAATCAAATGATAGTCAAACACATTCAAACAAAGCTATTCGAACCAAATGAAAGTCAAATACATTCAACAAAGCTATTTGAATCAAATGAAAGTCAAACACATTCAAACAAAGCTATTTGAATCAAATGAAAGTCAAACACATTCAAACAAAGTTATTTGAATCAAATATGAATCAAATACATTCAAACAAAGGTTTTTGAATCAAATGAAAGTCAAATACATTCTACAAAGCTAATTGAATCAAATGAAAGTCAAACACATTCAAACAAAGCTATTTGAATCAAATGAGAGTCAAATACATTCAAACAAAGCTAATTAAATCAAATGAAAGTTAAATACATTCTACAAAGCTAATTGAATCAAATGAAAGTCAAACACATTCAAATAAAGCTATTTGAATCAAATTAAAGTCAAATACATTCAAACAAAGCCAATTAAATCAAATAAAAGTTAAATACATTCTACAAAGCTAATTGAATCAAATGAAAGTCAAACAAATTGAAACAAAGCTATTTGAATTAAATGAAAGTCAAATACATTCTAAAAAGCTAATTGAATCAAATGAAAGTAAAAAACATTCAAACAAAGCTATTTGAATCAAATGAAAGTCAAATACATTCTACAACGCTAATTGAATAATATGAAAGTCAAACACATTCAAACAAAGCAATTTAAATCAAATGAAAGTGAAATACATTTTACAAAGGTAATTGAATCACATGAAAGTCAAATACATTCTACAAAGCAAATTGAATCAAATGAAAGTCAAACACATTCAAACAAAGCTATTTGAATCAAATGAAAGTCACATACATTCTACAAAGCTAATTGAATCAAATGAAAGTCAAACACATTCAAACAAAGCTATTTGAATCAAATGAAAGTCAAATACATTCTAAAAAGCTAATTGAATCAAATGATAGTCAAACACATTCAAACAAAGCTATTCGAACCAAATGAAAGTCAAATACATTCTACAAAGCTATTTGAATCAAATGAAAGTCAAACACATTCAATCAAAGCTATTTGAATCAAATGAAAGTCAAACACATTCAAAAAAAGTTATTTGAATCAAATATGAATCAAATACATTCAAACAAAGGTTTTTGAATCAAATGAAAGTCAAATACATTCTACAAAGCTAATTGAATCAAATGAAAGTCAAACACATTCAAACAAAGCTATTTGAATAAAATGAGAGTTAAACACATTCAAACAAAGCTATTTGAATCAAATGAAAGTCAAACACATTCAAACAAAGTTATTTAAAATCAAATTCAAGTCAAATTTATTCTACAAAACTAATTGAATCGAATGAAAGTCAAACACATTCATACAAAGCTATTAAAAAAATGAAAGTCAAATACATTCTACAAAGCTAATTGAATCAAATGAAAGTCAAACACACTCAAACAAAGCTATTTGAATAAAATGAAAGTCAAATACATTCTACAAAGCTAATTGAATCAAATGAAAGTCAAACATATTCAAACAAAGCTATATGTGTCAATTGAAAGTTAAACACATTCAAACAAAGCTATTTTAATCTAATGAAAGTCAAATACATTCTATAAAGCTAATTGAATCAAATGAAAGTGAAACACATTCAAACAAAGCAATTTAAATCAAATGAAAGTCAAACACATTCAAACAAAGCTAGTTGAATCAAATATGAGTCAAATACATTCACACAAAGCTATTTGAATCAAATGAAAGTCAAATACATTCTAAAAAGCTAATTGAATCAAACGAAAGTCAAACACATTCAAACAAAGCTATTTGAATCAATTGAAAGTCAAATACATTCTTCAAAGCTGATTGAATCAAATGAAAGTCAAACACATTCAAAAAATGCTATTTGAATCAAATGAAAGTCAAATACATTCTACAAAGCTGATTGAATCAAATGAAAGTCAAACACATTCAAACAAAGCTATTTGAATCAAATGAAAGTCACATACATTCTACAAAGCTAATTGAATCAAATGAAAGTCAAACACATTCAAACAAAGTTATTAAATCAAATGAAAAAGAAATGCATTCTATAAAGTTAATTGAATCAAATGAAAGTAAAAAACATTCAAACAATACTATTTGAATCAAATGAGAGTCAAACACATTCAAACAAGTTAATTAAATCAAATAAAAGTCAAATACATTCTATAAAGCAGATTGAATCAAATGAAAGTTAAACACATTAAAACAAAGCTATTTGAATCAAATGAAAGTCAAACACATTCAAACAAAGCTATTATAATCAATTGAGAGTTAAACACATTCAAACAAAGCTATTTGAATCAAATGAAAGTCAAATGCATTCTACAAAGCTAATTGAATCAAATAAAAGTCAAACAAATTTAAACAAAGCTATTCGAATCAAATGAAAGTCAAATACATTCTACAAAGCTAATTGAATCAAACAAAAGTCAAACACATTCAAACAAAGCTATTTGAATCAATTGAAAGTGAAATACATTCTTCAAAGCTGATTGAATCAAATGAAAGTCAAACAAATTCAAACAAAGCTATTTGAATCAAATGAAAGTCAAATATATTCTACAAAGCTAATTGAATCAACTGAAAGTCAAACACATTCAAACAAAGCTATTTGTATCAAATGAAAGTCAAATACATTCTACAAAGCTAATTGAATCAAATGAAAGTTAAACACATTCAAACAAAGCTGTTTGAATCAATTGAGAGTTAAACACATTCAAACAAAGCTATTTGAATCAAATGAAAGTCAAATACATTCTATAAAGCTAATTGAATCAAATGAAAGTGAAGCACATTCAAACAAAGCAATTTAAATCAAATGAAAGTTGAACACATTCAAACAAAGTTATTTAAAATTAAATGAAAGTGAAATGCATTCTACAAAGCTAATTTAATCAAATGAAAGTCAAACACATTCAAACAAAGCTAGTTGAATCGAATATGAGTCAAATACATTCACACAAAGCTATTTGAATCAAATGAAAGTCAAATACATTCTTCAAAGCTAACTGAATCAAATGAAAGTCAAACACATTCAAACAAAGCTATTTGAATCAAATGAGAGTCAAATACATTCAAACAAAGCCAATTAAATCAAATAAAAGTTAAATACATTCTACAAAGCTAATTGAATCAAATGAAAGTCAAATACATTCTAAAAAGCTAATTGAATCAAATGATAGTCAAACACATTCAAACAAAGCTATTCGAACCAAATGAAAGTCAAATACATTCAACAAAGCTATTTGAATCAAATGAAAGTCAAACCCATTCAAACAAAGCTATTTGAATCAAATGAAAGTCAAACACATTCAAACAAAGTTATTTGAATCAAATATGAATCAAATACATTCAAACAAAGGTTTTTAAATCAAATGAAAGTCAAATACATTCTACAAAGCTAATTGAATCAAATGAAAGTCAAACACATTCAAATAAAGCTATTTGAATCAAATTAAAGTCAAATACATTCAAACAAAGCCAATTAAATCAAATAAAAGTTAAATACATTCTACAAAGCTAATTGAATCAAATGAAAGTCAAACAAATTGAAACAAAGCTATTTGAATTAAATGAAAGTCAAATACATTCTAAAAAGCTAATTGAATCAAATGAAAGTAAAAAAACATTCAAACAAAGCTATTTGAATCAAATGAAAGTCAAATACATTCTACAAAGCTAATTGAATAATATGAAAGTCAAACACATTCAAACAAAGCAATTTAAATCAAATGAAAGTGAAATACATTTTACAAAGCTAATTGAATCACATGAAAGTCAAACACATTCAAACAAAGCTATTTGAATTAAATGAAAGTCAAATACATTCTACAAAGCTAATTGAATCAAATGAAAGTCAAACACATTCAAACAAAGCTATTTGAATCAAATGAAAGTCAAACACGTTCAAACAAAGATATTTAAATCAAATGAAAGTGAAATGCATTCTACAAAGCTAATTGAATCAAATAAAAGTCAAACTCATTCAAACAAAGCTATTTGAATCAAATGAAAGTCAAATACATTCTACAAAGCTAAGTGAATCAGATGAAAGTCAAACACATTCAAACAACCCTATTTGAATCAAATGAAAGTCAAATACATTCTACAAAGCTAATTGAATCAAATGAAAGTCAAACACATTCAAACAAAGCTATTTGAATCAAATGAAAGTCAAACACGTTCAAACAAAGCTATTTAAATGAAATGAAAGTGAAATGCATTCTACAAATCTATTTAAATCAAATGAAAGTCAAACACTTTCAAACAAATTTATTTGCATCAAATTCAAGTCAAATTTATTCTACAAAGCTAATTGAATCGAATGAAAGTCAAACACATTCAAACAAAGCTATTTGAATCAAATGAAAGTAAAATACATTCTACAAAGCTAATTGAATCAAATGAAAGTCAAACACATTCAAACAAAGCTATTTGTATCAAATGAAAGTCAAATACATTCTACAAACCTAATTGAATCAAATGAAAGTCAAACACATTCAAACAAAGCTATTTAAATCAAATGAAAGTCAAATACATTCTACAATGCTAATTAAATCAAATGAAAGTCAAACACATTCAAACAAAGCTATTTGAGTCAATTGAGAGTTAAACACATTCAAACAAAGCTATTTGAGTCAATTGAGAGTTAAACACATTCAAACAAAGCTATTTGAATCAAAGGAAAGTCAAATACATTCTATAAAGCTAATTGAATCAAATGAAAGAGAAATACATTCTACAAAGCTAATTGAATCAAATGAAAGTCAAACACATTGAAACAAAGCTATTTGAATAAAATGAGAGTTAAACACATTCAAACAAAGCTATTTGAATCAAATGAAAGTCAAACACATTCAAACAAAGTTATTTAAAATCAAATTCAAGTCAAATTTATTCTACAAAGCTAATTGAATCAAATGAAAGTCAAACACATTCATACAAAGTTATTTAAAGTCAAATACATTCTATAAAGCTAATTGAATCAAATGAAAGTGAAACACATTCAAACAAAGCAATTTAAATCAAATGAAAGTCAAACACATTCAAACAAAGTTATTTAAAATCAAATGAAAGTGAAATGCATTCTACAAAGCTAATTTAATCAAATGAAAGTAAAAAAAATTCAAACAATTCTATTTGAATCAAATGAGAGTCAAACACATTCAAACAAAGTTAATTAAATCAAATAAAAGTCAAATACATTCTATAAAGCTGATTGAATCAAATGAAAGTTAAACACATTAAAACAAAGCTATTTGAATCAAATGAAAGTCAAACACATTCAAACAAAGCTATTTGAATCAATTGAGAGTTAAAGACATTCCAACAAAGCTATTTGAATCAAATGAAAGTCAAATGCATTCTACAAAGCTAATTGAATCAAATAAAAGTCAAACACATTCAAACAAAGCTATTCGAATCAAATGAAAGTCAAATACGTTCTACAAAGCTTATTGAATCAAACGAAAGTCAAACACATTCAAACAAAGCTATTTGAATCAAATGAAAGTCAAATACATTCAACAAAGCTAATTGAATCAAATGAAAGTCAAACAAATTCAAACAAAGCTATTTGAATCAAATGAAAGTCAAATACATTCTACAAAGCTAATTGAATCAAATGAAAGTCAAACACATTCAAACAAAGCGATTTGAATAAAATGAAAGTCAAATACATTCTACAAAGCTAATTGAATCAAATGAAAGTCAAACACATTGAAACAAAGCTATTTGAATAAATTGAGAGTTAAACACATTCAAACAAAGCTATTTGAATCAAATGAAAGTCAAACACATTCAAACAAAGTTATTTAAAATCAAATTCAAGTCAAATTTATTCTACAAAGCTAATTGAATCAAATGAAAGTCAAACACATTCATACAAAGTTATTTAAAGTCAAATACATTCTATAAAGCTAATTGAATCAAATGAAAGTGAAACACATTCAAACAAAGCAATTTAAATCAAATGAAAGTCAAACACATTCAAACAAAGTTATTTAAAATCAAATGAAAGTGAAATGCATTCTACAAAGCTAATTTAATCAAATGAAAGTAAAAAAAATTCAAACAATTCTATTTGAATCAAATGAGAGTCAAACACATTCAAACAAAGTTAATTAAATCAAATAAAAGTCAAATACATTCTATAAAGCTGATTGAATCAAATGAAAGTTAAACACATTAAAACAAAGCTATTTGAATCAAATGAAAGTCAAACACATTCAAACAAAGCTATTTGAATCAATTGAGAGTTAAAGACATTCCAACAAAGCTATTTGAATCAAATGAAAGTCAAATGCATTCTACAAAGCTAATTGAATCAAATAAAAGTCAAACACATTCAAACAAAGCTATTCGAATCAAATGAAAGTCAAATACGTTCTACAAAGCTTATTGAATCAAACGAAAGTCAAACACATTCAAACAAAGCTATTTGAATCAAATGAAAGTCAAATACATTCAACAAAGCTAATTGAATCAAATGAAAGTCAAACAAATTCAAACAAAGCTATTTGAATCAAATGAAAGTCAAATACATTCTACAAAGCTAATTGAATCAAATGAAAGTCAAACACATTCAAACAAAGCTATTTGTATCAAATGAAAGTCAAATACATTCTACAAAGCTAATTGAATCAAATGAAAGTCAAACACATTGAAACAAAGCTATTTGAATAAATTGAGAGTTAAACACATTCAAACAAAGCTATTTGAATCAAATGAAAGTCAAACACATTCAAACAAAGTTATTTAAAATCAAATTCAAGTCAAATTTATTCTACAAAGCTAATTGAATCAAATGAAAGTCAAACACATTCATACAAAGTTATTTAAAGTCAAATACATTCTATAAAGCTAATTGAATCAAATGAAAGTGAAACACATTCAAACAAAGCAATTTAAATCAAATGAAAGTCAAACATATTCAAACAAAGTTATTTAAAATCAAATGAAAGTGAAATGCATTCTACAAAGCTAATTTAATCAAATGAAAGTAAAAAAAATTCAAACAATGCTATTTGAATCAAATGAGAGTCAAACACATTCAAACAAAGTTAATTAAATCAAATAAAAGTCAAATACATTCTATAAAGCTGATTGAATCAAATGAAAGTTAAACACATTAAAACAAAGCTATTTGAATCAAATGAAAGTCAAACACATTCAAACAAAGCTATTTGAATCAATTGAGAGTTAAAGACATTCCAACAAAGCTATTTGAATCAAATGAAAGTCAAATGCATTCTACAAAGCTAATTGAATCAAATAAAAGTCAAACACATTCAAACAAAGCTATTCGAATCAAATGAAAGTCAAATACATTCTACAAAGCTAATTGAATCAAACGAAAGTCAAACACATTCAAACAAAGCTATTTGAATCAAATGAAAGTCCAATACATTCAACAAAGCTAATTGAATCAAATGAAAGTCAAACAAATTCAAACAAAGCTATTTGAATCAAATGAAAGTCAAATACATTCTACAAAGCTAATTTAATCAAATGAAAGTCAAACACATTCAAACAAAGCGATTTGAATAAAATGAAAGTCAAATACATTCTAAAAAGCTAATTGAATCAAGTGATAGTCAAACATATTTAAACAAAGCTATTCGAACCAAATGAGAGTCAAATACATTCTACAAAGCTAATTGAATCAAATGAAATTCAAACACATTCAAACAAAGCTATTTTAATCAAATGAAAGTCAAACCCATTCAAACAAAGTTATTTGAATCAAATATGAATCAAATACATTCAAACAAAGGTTTTTGAATCAAATGAAAGTCAAATACATTCTACAAAGCTAATTGAATCAAATGAAAGTCAAACACATTCAAACAAAGCTATTTGAATCAAATGAGAGTCAAATACATTCAAACAAAGTTAATTAAATCAAATGAAAGTTAAATACATTCTACAAAGCTAATTGAATCAAATGATAGTCAAACACATTCAAATAAAGCTATTTGAATCAAATGAGAGTCAAATACATTCAAACAAAGCTAATTAAATCAAATAAAAGTTAAATACATTCTACAAAGCTAATTGAATCAAATGAAAGTCAAACACATTGAAACAAAGCTATTTGAATTAAATGAAAGTCAAATACATTCTAAAAAGCTAATTGAATCAAATGAAAGTAAAAAACATTCAAACAAAGCTATTTGAATCAAATGAAAGTCAAATACATTCTACAAAGCTAATTGAATAATATGAAAGTCAAACACATTCAAACAAAGCAATTTAAATCAAATGAAAGTGAAATACATTTTACAAAGCTAATTGAATCACATGAAGGTCAAACACATTCAAACAAAGCTATTTGAATCAAATGAAAGTCAAATACATTCTACAAAGCTAATTGAATCAAATGAAAGTCAAACACATTCAAATAAAGCTATTTAAATCAAATGAAAGTCAAACACGTTCAAACAAAGCTATTTAAATCAAATGAAAGTGAAATGCATTCTACAAAGCTAATTGAATCAAATAAAAGTCAAACACATTCAAATAAAGCTATTTGAATCAAATGAAAGTCAAACACATTCAAACAAAGCAATTTAAATCAAATGAAAGTCAAACACATTCAAATAAAGCTATTTGATCAAATGAAAGTTAAACACATTCAAACAAAGCAATTTAAATCAAATGAAAGTGAAATGCATTCTACAAAGCTAATTGAATCACATAAAAGTCAAACTAGTTCAAACAAAGCTATTTGAATCAAATAAAAGTCAAATACATTCTACAAAGCTAATTGAATCAGATGAAAGTCAAACACATTCAAACAACCCTATTTAAATCAAATGAAAGTCAATTAAATTCAACAAAGCTAATTGAATCAAATGAAAGTCTAACACATTCAAACAAAGCTATTTGAATCAAATGAAAGTCAAACACGTTCAAACAAAGCTATTTAAATGAAATGAAAGTGAAATGCATTCTACAAAGCTAATTGAATCAGATGAAAGTCAAACACATTCAAACAACCCTATTTGAATCAAATGAAAGTCAAATACATTCTACAAAGCTAATTGAATAAAATGAAAGTCAAACACATTCAAACAAAGCTATTTGAATCAAATGAAAGTCAAACACGTTCAAACAAAGCTATTTGAATCAAATGAAAGTAAAATACATTCTACAAAGCTAATTGAATCAAATGAAAGTCAAACACATTCAAACAAAGCTATTTGTATCAAATGAAAGTCAAATACATTCTACAAAGCTAATTGAATCAAATGAAAGTCAAACACATTCAAACAAAGCTATTTGAATCAAATGAAAGTCAAATACATTCTACAATGCTAATTGAATCAAATGAAAGTCAAACACATTCAAACAAAGCTATTTGAATCAATTGAGAGTTAAACACATTCAAACAAAGCTATTTGAATCAAATGAAAGTCAAATACATTCTATAAAGCTAATTGAATCAAATGAAAGTGAAACACATTCAAACAAAGCAATTTAAATGAAATGAAAGTCAAACACATTCAAACAATGTGAAATGCATTCTACAAAGCAAATTGAATTAAATGAAATTCAAACACATTCAAACAAAGCTATTTGAATCAAATGACAGTCAAATACATTCTACAAAGCTAATTGAATCAATTGAAAGTCAAACACATTCAAACAAAGCTATTTGTATCAAATAAAAGTCAAATACATTCTACAATGCTAATTGAATCAAATGAAAGTCAAACACATTCAAACAAAGCTATTTGAATAAAATGAAAGTCAAATACATTCTACAAAGCTAATTAAATCAAATGAAATTCAAACACATTCAAACAAAGCTATTTGAATCAATTGAGAGTTAAACACATTCAAACAAAGCTATTTGAATCAAATGAAAGTCAAATATATTCTATAAAGCTAATTGAATCAAATGAAAGTGAAACGCATTCAAACAAAGCAATTTAAATCAAATGAAAGTTAAACACATTCAAACAAAGTTATTTAAAATCAAATGAAAGTGAAATGCATTCTACAAAGCTAATATAATCAAATGAAAGTCAAACACATTCAAACAAAGCTAGTTGAATCGAATATGAGTCAAATACATTCACACAAAGCTATTTGAATCAAATGAAAGTCTAATACATTCTACAAAGCTAATTGAATCAAATGAAATTCAAACACATTCAAACAAAGCTATTAGAATTAAATGAAAGTCAAACACATTCAAACAAAGTTATTTAAATCAAATGAAAGTGAAATGCATTCTATAAAGTTAATTGAAACAAATGAAAATAAAAAACATACAAACAATGCTATTTGAATCAAATGAGAGTCAAACACATTCAAACAAAGTTAATTAAATCAAATAATAGTTAAACACATTCAAATAAAGCTGATTGAATCAAATGAAAGTTAAACACATTAAAACAAAGCTATTAGAATCAAATGAAAGTCAAACACATTCAAACAAAGCTAGTTGAATAAAATGAAAGTCAAATACATTCTACAAAGCTAATTGAATCAAATGAAAGTCAAACACATTCAAACAAAGCTATTTGAATAAAATGAAAGTCAAATACATTCTACAAAGCTAATTGAATCAAATGAAAGTCAAACATATTCAAACGAAGCTATTTGAGTCAATTGAGAGTTAAACACATTCTAAAAAAGCTATTTTAATCAAATGAAAGTAAAATACATTCTATAAAGCTAATTGAATCAAATGAAAGTGAAACACATTCAAACAAAGCAATTTAAATCAAATGAAAGTCAAACACATTCAAACAAAGTTATATAAAATCAAATAAAAGTGAAATGCATTCTACAAAGCTAATTTAATCAAATGAAAGTCAAACACATTCAAACAAAGCTAGTTGAATCAAATATGAGTCAAATACATTCACACAAAGCTATTTGAATCAAATGAAAGTCAAATACATTCTAAATAGCTAATTGAATCAAATGAAAGTCAAACACATTCAAACAAAGCGATTTGAATAAAATGAAAGTCAAATACATTCTACAAAGCTAATTGAATCAAATGAAAGTCAAACACATTGAAACAAAGCTATTTGAATAAATTGAGAGTTAAACACATTCAAACAAAGCTATTTGAATCAAATGAAAGTCAAACACATTCAAACAAAGTTATTTAAAATCAAATTCAAGTCAAATTTATTCTACAAAGCTAATTGAATCAAATGAAAGTCAAACACATTCATACAAAGTTATTTAAAGTCAAATACATTCTATAAAGCTAATTGAATCAAATGAAAGTGAAACACATTCAAACAAAGCAATTTAAATCAAATGAAAGTCAAACACATTCAAACAAAGTTATTTAAAATCAAATGAAAGTGAAATGCATTCTACAAAGCTAATTTAATCAAATGAAAGTAAAAAAAATTCAAACAATGCTATTTGAATCAAATGAGAGTCAAACACATTCAAACAAAGTTAATTAAATCAAATAAAAGTCAAATACATTCTATAAAGCTGATTGAATCAAATGAAAGTTAAACACATTAAAACAAAGCTATTTGAATCAAATGAAAGTCAAACACATTCAAACAAAGCTATTTGAATCAATTGAGAGTTAAAGACATTCCAACAAAGCTATTTGAATCAAATGAAAGTCAAATGCATTCTACAAAGCTAATTGAATCAAATAAAAGTCAAACACATTCAAACAAAGCTATTCGAATCAAATGAAAGTCAAATACATTCTACAAAGCTAATTGAATCAAACGAAAGTCAAACACATTCAAACAAAGCTATTTGAATCAAATGAAAGTCAAATACATTCAACAAAGCTAATTGAATCAAATGAAAGTCAAACAAATTCAAACAAAGCTATTTGAATCAAATGAAAGTCAAATACATTCTACAAAGCTAATTTAATCAAATGAAAGTCAAACACATTCAAACAAAGCGATTTGAATAAAATGAAAGTCAAATACATTCTAAAAAGCTAATTGAATCAAGTGATAGTCAAACACATTTAAACAAAGCTATTCGAACCAAATGAGAGTCAAATACATTCTACAAAGCTAATTGAATCAAATGAAATTCAAACACATTCAAACAAAGCTATTTGAATCAAATGAAAGTCAAACACGTTCAAACAAAGCTATTTAAATCAAATGAAAGTGAAATGCATTCTACAAAGCTAATTGAATAAAATAAAATTCAAACACATTCAAATAAAGCTATTTGATCAAATGAAAGTCAAACACGTTTAAACAAAGCTATTTAAATTAAATGAAAGTGAAATGCATTCTACAAATCTATTTAAATCAAATGAAAGTCAAACACTTTCAAACAAATTTATTTGCATCAAATTCAAGTCAAATTTATTCTACAAAGCTAATTGAATCGAATGAAAGTCAAACACATTCAAACAAAGCTATTTGAATCAAATGAAAGTAAAATACATTCTACAAAAGCTAATTGAATCAAATGAAAGTCAAACACATTCAAACAAAGCTATTTGTATCAAATGAAAGTCAAATACATTCTACAAAGCTAATTGAATCAAACGAAAGTCAAAACCATTCAAACAAAGCTATTTGAATCAAATGAAAGTAAAATACATTCTACAATGCTAATTGAATCAAATGAAAATCAAACACATTCAAACAAAGCTATTTGAATAAAATGAAAGTCAAATACATTCTACAAAGCTAATTGAATCAAATGAAAGTCAAACACATTCAAACAAAGCTATTTGAGTCATTTGAGAGTTAAACACATTCAAACAAAGCTATTTGAATCAAATGAAAGTCAAATACATTCTATAAAGCTAATGGAATCAAATGAAAGTGAAACACATTCAAACAAAGCAATTTAAATCAAATGAAAGTCAAACACATTCAAACAAAGTTATTTAAAATCAAATGAAAGTGAAATGCATTCTACAAAGCTAATTTAATCAAATGAAAGTCAAACACATTCAAACAAAGCTAGTTGAATCAAATATCAGTCAAATACATTCACACAAAGCTATTTGAATCAAATGAAAGTCAAATACATTCTAAAAAGCTAATTGAATCAAATGAAAGTAAAAAACATTCAAACAAATCTATTTGAATCAAATGAAAGTCAAATACATTCTACAAAGCTAATTGAATAATATGAAAGTCAAACACATTCAAACAAAGCAATTTAAATCAAATGAAAGTGAAATACATTTTACAATGCTAATTGAATCACATGAAAGTCAAACACATTCAAACAAAGCTATTTGAATCAAATGAAAGTTAAATACATTCTACAAAGCTAATTGAATCAAATGAAAGTCAAACACATTCAAACAAAGCTATTTTAATTAAATGAATGTCAAATACATTCTACAAAGCTAATTGAATCAAATGAAAGTCAAACACATTCAAACAAAGCTTTTTGTATCAAATGAAAGTCAAATACATTCTATAAAGCTAATTGAATCAAACGAAAGTCAAAACCATTCAAACAAAGCTATTTGAATCAAATGAAAGTAAAATACATTCTACAATGCTAATTGAATCAAATGAAAATCAAACAAATTCAAACAAAGCTATTTGAATAAAATGAAAGTCAAATACATTCTACAAAGCTAATTGAATCAAATGAAAGTCAAACACATTCAAACAAAGCTATTTGAGTCATTTGAGAGTTAAACACATTCAAACAAAGCTATTTGAATCAAATGAAAGTCAAATACATTTTATAAAGCTAATGGAATCAAATGAAAGTGAAACACATTCAAACAAAGCAATTTAAATCGAATGAAAGTCAAACACATTCAAACAAAGTCATTTAAAATCAAATGAAATTGAAATGCATTCTACAAAGCTAATTGATGTGAATCAAGAGGGAAATTCTTTTGAAGAGCCAATCATATTGGTTTTAAGGCCATTAGGGTTCGAGCTTGGAGCAAAGAATCAAGAATGGTTAACATGCGCAGCCATTGAAGAAGAAGTCAAGGACCAGTTGGGTTCCGACGACAACAGCGGTGGCGACGCGCCGATCTGGGTGCCACGCGCCGGCTTCCTAGCTCCGGCCTGAGTCCAGCTACACGGTGGTGGGGCGCGTGTCGAGGATGGAGGCGCGTGAGGTGGTAGTTCGGCGGCAGTACAAAAAGAAAGATTTTCTTTACTTAGTTTTTTCTAGAGTTTTGCTTGCAAGTTTTTACCTTTCACTTGAAAGGGTTTTTCTTGGTTTAAGCAATTAGGATAAGTTTATTTTTCTGTCATTTAGTTGCTATAAACTTCATAAGGTGATTAGGAAAGTTTTTAGTTAGTTAGAGTTTGATTAGGAATAAACTACCTAGCAATCTTATCTTTGATAGGATTGAAATTCTATCTTATGTAGGATTATTAGAATCCTATCTAGGTTAGATCTTCTACTTCTAGGAGGACTAGGAGACCTCTTTTGAGGCTTTTAAAAGCTTATTTTCGTGGCTTTGAAGAACACATCAAAACCAGAAAATTTAATACAAGTTTATTGTTTGTTTTGCTTAATTGCTTACAAATTCTTTTGCTAGTTTTCAATTCAAGGAGTTGGTTGAAGATTAGAACATTAAACACTTAGTGTCTAGGAGTAGGCTAAGAGTTTAATCTCAAAATAATTAGCGTCCAGGAGTGGGTTAATTAATTTGGGGATTCGAATCATAAGTTTCAGGAGTGATCTTGTGAGGAGAAATATCGGTTCGTTTTTATTCAATCTTAAAGAAATCCTTCAAGATTGGATCGTTACTTCAAGATTGTGGATTTTCTAAAATCTTGACTAAACAAGGGGTTAGAATCCACATCAAATTGGTATCAGATTTCAGGGGTTTTTGATCGTTCAACACTTCGTTCATCAAATCGCACTTGTTCTCGGATAACCAGTTTTTCTGTCAACTTCAGAAGGCTCGTTCTCCTTCGTTACAAGGTCTTTTCAGGTGATTCTTTTTTTTATTTTGAGTGAAATTTTGTCTACTTTCTGCCTGTGAAATTTCGAAATTTTTCGAGTTCGTTTGCTATTAAACTGGACTGTTTTCCGCAACTGTGTCAGTTTTGGTCCGATTTAATACTTACTGCTCGTTGTGTGCAATTTTGTTCCAAGTTGTGTTGCGATTTTTGTGGGATATACCTGTGTGGATAAGGGTTCTTTTAAGTCTGTTTTTGTCTTATAATTATGGAGGAAGCTTTGAGCAAACTCATGGATGAATTTGCAAGATTGCAAGATAATACGGAGGCACGTTTTAATGCTTTTTCACAACTATTGCTTGATAAAAAGAAAAAGAAGAAAAAACGGCATGATAGTGATAGTGATGCTTCTAGTAGTGATGTTGATACTCATAATCTGAATAAGATTGATGATAAAGGTATCAAGCTTGATGATTTTACGGGTCTAGGAAGCCCCGAAGATTTTCTTGAGTGGGCGAGACAATTAGAGAAAATTTCAGATTATAAAGGTTTTGATGATTCTCAACGTTTCAAAATTGCTTATATACGACTCACTAAGAATGCGGGAATTTGGTTCGATAATTTGAAAGCACGACGTGCTAGGGCTGGGAAAGAAAAAATCAAGACTTGGACGGTTTTGAAAAGGAAGATGCGTTCTAAATACCTTCCACATGATTTCGAACAAATTCTATATGTGAAACTCACTATGTTGACACAAGATACTAAGAGTGTTAATGAATATATTGCTGAATTTGATAAACTAACCTCTCTTTGTGATTTGGATGAAAAAGAACCATTGAGGATTGCTAGGTTCCTTAAAGGTCTAAATCGCACTATCTCTAGGAAGATTGAATTGAGTACGTATGAATCATTCAATGATGTGTGCAAACTAGCTTTAAAAATTGAAAGTCATTGGCTCGAAGATAAGAAGAGCACAAGTACAAAGAGTTTTGGTACCAAGTTCTCACAAGGGACCGAAACAAGCAAAGCTTTCAAGCCTTTTAAACCGAGTTCCTACGAGTCTAAGGGAGAAAGCTCAACAAGTGGAGAAAAGAAATTCGTTAAGATATCTAAAGAAGAGTTCGAAGCCCGAATTAGATGTTTCAAATGTCAAGGAAAGGGACATAGGTCGGATCAATGTCCTTCCAAGAAAACTCTCACAATAAGACAGTACGAACAACAAGTAGAAGAAGAGAAACACATAGTTTTTGAGTGTGACGATGAGGAATCCGAAACTAAGGCAACAGGTAGTGAGGAAGAGAACGAGGAGATTGATCCCGAGGATGATGAAAAGGTGCTTGTGGTAAGGAAGATCCTCCATGCCGAAGCAAACCCTAACAAATCTCAACGGGAAAACTTATTCCATACTCGTTGCAAAGTAGGAGATATATCATGCAAGGTGATCATTGATAGTGGTTCATGTACTAATGTGGCGTCCACAGAAATGGTTTCTAAGCTCAACCTTCCAACAAGAGTACATGAGAATCCTTACAAGTTGAGTTGGCTTGATGATTCTAAGGGACTTCATGTAAAGAAACAAGCCTTAGTAAGCTTTTCCATTGGCAAATACAAAGAAAAGTTATGGTGTGATATTATTCCTATGAGTGCTTGTCACCTTCTTTTAGGGAGACCTTGGCAATTTGATCGTCAAGTTACACATGATGGTGAGGCAAATACTTATTCGGTGAAAGTAGGAAACAAAAGGTTCAAACTCAATCCTCTACCCCCTAATGCAAGCTACGGTCATAACAAAGATAAAGAGAAGCAAGTGCCGAATTTCTTTTTGAATGCTAAGGAACTTGAGAGTGAAGTAGAAAAGGGAGCCACGGTCTTTGCCTTAGTGATAAAAGAGGCGAAATCCACAAGTTCTTCAACAAACGTGCACCTAGAAGAATTGCTAGATGAATTTAAGGATGTGTTCCCAGAGGCACTTCCTAAAGGTCTACCTCCTTTGCGTGGAATAGAGCATGCTATTGATCTTATTCCCGGAGCTCCCCTACCTAATAAACCAGCCTATAGGTGCGACCCTACGGCTTCCCAAGAGCTTCAAAGACAAATAGAGGAATTGATTGAAAGAGGCTATGTTCGTGAAAGCATGAGCCCTTGTGCGGTTCCAGCTTTACTAGTTCCAAAGAAAGATGGTACATGGAGAATGTGTATTGATTCAAGAGCGGTCAACAACATTACTATCAAGTATCGATTCCCTATGCCACGACTAGAAGACATGCTTGATGAGTTACATGGTTCTACCATATTTTCCAAGATCGATCTTAGAAGCGGCTACCATCAAATGCGAATTAGAGAAGGAGATGAGTGGAAGACTGCTTTCAAAACTAAGCAAGGATTATATGAATGGATGGTCATGCCCTTTGGGCTATGCAATGCGCCAAGTTCATTCATGAGACTCATGAACGAGGTACTTCGACCCTTCTTAAATAAGTTCATTGTCGTTTACCTTGATGATATATTAGTCTATAGTCGAGATAATGTTGAACACATTGATCATCTTAGAAGATTATTTGAAACATTAAGAGAACATCAACTATATGGCAAACTTGAAAAGTGCTCATTCATGGTTCCAAGTATTTCTTTTCTTGGCTATATTATTTCGGGTAAGGGTATTGAAGTGGATCCCGAGAAGGTGGCTGCTATGTCGACTTGGGTGGCGCCTAAAAACATTCGTGAAGCACGTAGTTTTCATGGTCTTGCATCGTTCTATAGAAGGTTCATTAGAAACTTTTCTAGTATCATGGCACCTTTCACGGAATTGATGAAGAAAGGGGACTTTGTGTGGACTAATTCGGCGCAACAAGCATTTGAGACAATCAAGGAAAGACTATGCAATACGCCGGTTCTAGCTTTGCCTAACTTTGATAAATTGTTTGAAGTGGAATGTGATGGAAGTGGAGCAGGTATAGGTGCGGTTCTAATTCAAGAGGCACGACCTATCTCTTACTTTAGTGAGAAACTAAGTGGTGCAAAGTTGAACTACTCTAACTATGATCGTGAATTTTATGCTATTGTACGTGCTTTGGATCATTGGTCTCATTACTTAAGACCAAAACCTTTTGTGCTACATTCGGATCATGAGGCTTTGAAGTATATCCATGGACAACAAAAGTTGAATTATAGACACGCCAAGTGGGTTGAGTTCCTACAATCTTTTACGTTTTCTTCAAAGTATAAGGAAGGCAAAGCGAATGTGGTTGCCGATGCACTATCAAGGAGATCTTATTTGCTAGCCATGGTGGATGCTAGGATCATTGGTTTTGATCATATACTTGGGTTGTATGCAACCTGTCCGGATTTGGCAAAAGAGTACAAAGACCCTTCACGCAACTTTGTGCTTCAAGATGGCTTCTTATTTCAAGGTAACAAACTTTGTATTCCTCAATGTGGTGGGCGTGAATTGCTTATTAGAGAGGTGCATAGTGGTGCAATTGCGGGGCACTTTGGTGTTCACAAAACAGTTGATATGCTTAGAGAATATTTCTATTGGCCAAATATGATCAAGGATGTTCAAAGTGTGATTTCAAGATGTGCTACTTGTCAAAAGGCAAAGAGTTCTTTTTCAAAGGGCTTATACACACCTCTTCCAGTTCCAGATTGTCCTTGGGATAGTGTTAGTATGGACTTCATTGTTGGACTACCACGAACTCAAAGAGGGAAGGATGCTATTATGGTTGTAGTTGATAGATTCTCAAAGATGGCTCACTTTGTTCCAATGCACAAGACGGATGATGCGCAACATGTAGCTAATCTATACTTCAAGGAAATTGTTCGACTTCATGGAGTTCCTAGAAGCATAGTTTCGGATAGGGACTCAAAGTTCCTTAGCCACTTTTGGAAGTGTTTGTGGAAGCTACTTGGAACAAAGCTCATGTTTAGTACTTCTCATCATCCTCAAACAGATGGTCAAACTGAGGTAACCAATCGAACCTTAGGTACTTTACTTAGAGGGTTGGTTAGTAAGACTCAAAAGGATTGGGATATGAGACTTTGCCATGCGGAGTTTGCTTATAATCGGTCACCCTCATCAACTACACAACAAGCTCCATTTGAAGTTGTTTATGGCATTAATCCATTCTTGCCTATTGATTTGTTGCCGTTAAACAAAGAGGACATCCATATTGATGCTAAGAAACGGCTTGAAGTTTTTAAGAGGACATGTGAACAAGTTAAAGTAAGAATTGAGAAGATGAATAACTTATACAAAGCAAGGTCTAACAAAAAGCGCAAACAACCTACATTCAAGCCGGGAGATCTTGTTTGGTTACACTTAAGGAAGGAAAGGTTTCCACACAAAAGGAAGAACAAGCTCATGCCTAGAGCTGACGGCCCTTTTGAGGTTTTGGAAGTTTATGGTGATAGTGCTTACAAACTTGATCTACCAAGCGAATATGGTAATGTAAGTGCTACTTTTAATGTTGGTGATTTGACTCCTTACCTAGATGAAGTGAATTTGAGGACAAATTCTTTTGAAGAGGGGGAGAATGATGTGAATCAAGAGGGAAATTCTTTTGAAGAGCCAATCATATTGGTTTTAAGGCCATTAGGGTTCGAGCTTGGAGCAAAGAATCAAGAATGGTTAACATGCGCAGCCATTGAAGAAGAAGTCAAGGACCAGTTGGGTTCCGACGACAACAGCGGTGGCGACGCGCCGATCTGGGTGCCACGCGCCGGCTTCCTAGCTCCGGCCTGAGTCCAGCTACACGGTGGTGGGGCGCGTGTCGAGGATGGAGGCGCGTGAGGTGGTAGTTCGGCGGCAGTACAAAAAGAAAGATTTTCTTTACTTAGTTTTTTCTAGAGTTTTGCTTGCAAGTTTTTACCTTTCACTTGAAAGGGTTTTTCTTGGTTTAAGCAATTAGGATAAGTTTATTTTTCTGTCATTTAGTTGCTATAAACTTCATAAGGTGATTAGGAAAGTTTTTAGTTAGTTAGAGTTTGATTAGGAATAAACTACCTAGCAATCTTATCTTTGATAGGATTGAAATTCTATCTTATGTAGGATTATTAGAATCCTATCTAGGTTAGATCTTCTACTTCTAGGAGGACTAGGAGACCTCTTTTGAGGCTTTTAAAAGCTTATTTTCGTGGCTTTGAAGAACACATCAAAACCAGAAAATTTAATACAAGTTTATTGTTTGTTTTGCTTAATTGCTTACAAATTCTTTTGCTAGTTTTCAATTCAAGGAGTTGGTTGAAGATTAGAACATTAAACACTTAGTGTCTAGGAGTAGGCTAAGAGTTTAATCTCAAAATAATTAGCGTCCAGGAGTGGGTTAATTAATTTGGGGATTCGAATCATAAGTTTCAGGAGTGATCTTGTGAGGAGAAATATCGGTTCGTTTTTATTCAATCTTAAAGAAATCCTTCAAGATTGGATCGTTACTTCAAGATTGTGGATTTTCTAAAATCTTGACTAAACAAGGGGTTAGAATCCACATCACTAATTTAATCAAATGAAAGTCAAACACATTCAAACAAAGCTAGTTGAATCAAATATGAGTCAAATACATTCACACAAAGCTATTTGAATCAAATGAAAGTCAAATACATTCTAAAAAGGTAATTGAATCAAATGAAAGTAAAAAACATTCAAACAAATCTATTTGAATCAAATGAAAGTCAAATACATTCTACAAAGCTAATTGAATCAAATGAAAGTCAAACACATTCAAACAAAGCTATTTGAATTAAATGAAAGTCAAATACATTCTAAAAAGCTAATTGAATCAAATGAAAGTAAAAAACATTCAAACAAAGCTATTTGAATCAAATGAAAGTCAAATACATTCTACAAAGCTAATTGAATAATATGAAAGTCAAACACATTCAAACAAATCTATTTGAATCAAATGAAAGTTAAATACATTCTACAAAGCTAATTGAATCAAATTAAAGTCAAACACATTCAAACAAAGCTATTTGAATCTAATGAAAGTCAAACACGTTCAAACAAAGCTATTTAAATCAAATGAAAGTGAAATGCATTCTACAAAGCTATGGAATTAAATAAAAGTCAAACACATTCAAATAAAGCTATTTGAATCAAATGAAAGTCAAACACATTGAAACAAAGCAATTTACATCAAATGAAAGTCAAACACATTCAAATAAAGCTATTTGATCAAATGAAAGTCAAACACATTCAAACAAAGCAATTTAAATCAAATGGAAGTGAAATGCATTCTACAAAGCTAATTGAATCACATAAAAGTCAAACTCATTCAAACAAAGCTATTTGAATCAAATCTAAGTCAAATACATTCTACAAAGCTAATTGAAACAGATGAAAGTCAAACACATTCAAACAACCCTATTTGAATCAAATGAAAGTCAAATACATTCTACAAAGCTAATTGAATCAAATGAAAGTGAAACACATTCAAACAAAGCTATTTGAATCAAATGAAAGTCAAACACGTTTAAACAAAGCTATTTAAATGAAATGAAAGTGAAATGCATTCTACAAAGCTAATTGAATCAGATGAAAGTCAAACACATTCAAACAAATTTATTTGCATCAAATTCAAGTCAAATTTATTCTACAAAGCTAATTGAATCTAATGAAAGTCAAACACATTCAAACAAAGCTATTTGAATCAAATGAAAGTAAAATACATTCTACAAAGCTAATTGAATAAAATGAAAGTCAAACACATTCAAACAAAGCTATTTGTATCAAATGAAAGTCAAATACATTCTACAAAGCTAATTGAATCAAATGAAAGTCAAACACATTCAAACAAAGCTATTTGAATCAAATGAAAGTCAAATACATTCTACAATGCTAATTGAATCAAATGAAAGTCAAACACATTCAAACAAAGCTATTTGAATAAAATGAAAGTCAAATACATTCTACAAAGCTAATTGAATCAAATGAAAGTCAAACACATTCAAACAAAGCTATTTGAGTCAATTGAGAGTTAAACACATTCAAACAAAGCTATTTGAATCAAATAAAAGTCAAATACATTCTATAAAGCTAATTGAATCAAATGAAAGTGAAACACATTCAAACAAAGCAATTTAAATCAAATGAAAGTCAAACACATTCAAACAAAGTTATTTAAAATCAAATGAAAGTTAAATGCATTCTACAAAGCTAATTTAATCTAATGAAAGTCAAACACATTCAAACAAAGCTAGTTGAATCAAATATGAGTCAAATACATTCACACAAAGCTATTTAAATCAAATGAAAGTCAAATACATTTTACAAAGCTAATTGAATCAAATGAAAGTCAAATACATTCAAACAAAGCTATTTGAATTAAATGAAAGTCAAACACATTCAAACAAAGTTATTTAAATCAAATGAAAGTGAAATGCATTCTATAAAGTTAATTGAATCAAATGAAAGTAAAAAACATTCAAACAATGCTATTTGAATCAAATGAGAGTCAAACACATTCAAAAAAAGTTAATTAAATCAAATAAAAGTCAAATACATTCTATAAAGCTGATTGAATCAAATGAAAGTTAAACACATTTAAACAAAGCTATTTGAATCAATTGAAAGTCAAACACATTCAAACAAAGCTATTTTAATTAAATGAATGTCAAATACATTCTACAAAACTAATTGAATCAAATGAAAGTCAAACACATTCAAACAAAGCTATTTGAAGAAAACGAAAGTCAAATACATTCTACAAAGCAAATTGAATCAAATGAAAGTCAAACACAGACAAACAAAGTTATTTGATTCAAATGAAAGTCAAATACATTCTACAAAGCTAATTGAATCAAATGAAAGTCAAACACATTCAAATAAAGCTATTTGAATCAAATGAAAGTCAAATACGTTCTACAAAGCTAATTGAATCAAATAAAAGTCAAACACATTCAAACAAAGCTATTCGAATCAAATGAAAGTCAAATACATTCTACAAAGCTAATTGAATCAAACGAAAGTTAAATACATTCAAACAAAGCTAATTAAATCAAATAAAAGTCAAATACATTCTACAAAGCAAATCGAATCAAATGAAAGTTAAACACATTAAAACAAAGCTATTTTAATCAAATGAAAGTCAAACACATTCAAACAAAGCCTTTTAAATCAAATGAAAGTAAATCACATTCAAAAAAAGCTTTTTAATTTAAATGAAAGTCAAACACATTCAAACAAAGCTATATAAATCAAATGAAAGTGAAATGCATTCTACAAAGCAAATTGAATTAAATGAAATTCAAACACATTCAAACAAAGCTATTTGAATCAAATGACAGTCAAATACATTCTACAAAGCTAATTTAATCAATTGAAAGTCAAACACATTCAAACAAAGCTATTTGAATCAAATGAAAGTCAAATACATTCTACAAAGCTAATTTAATCAAATGAAAGTCAAACACATTCAAACAAAGCTATTTGAATCAAATGAAAGACAAATACATTCTACAATGCTACTTGAATCAAATGAAAGTCAAACACATTCAAACAAAGCTATTTGAATAAAATGAAAGTCAAATACATTCTACAAAGCTAATTGAATCAAATGAAAGTCAAACACATTCAAACAAAGCTACTTGAGTCAATTGAGAGTTAAACACATTCAAACAACGCTATTTGAATCAAATGAAAGTCAAATACATTCTATAAAGCTAATTGAATCAAATGAAAGTGAAACACATTCAAACAAAGCAATTTAAATCAAATGAAAGTTAAACACATTCAAACAAAGTTATTTAAAATCAAATGAAAGTGAAATGCATTCTACAAAGCTAATTGAATCAAATGAAAGTCAAACACATTCAAACAAAGCTAGTTGAATCAAATATGAGTCAAATACATTCACACAAAGCTATTTGAATCAAATCAAAGTCAAATACATTCTAAAAAGCTAATTGAATCAAATGAAAGTAAAAAACATTCAAACAAATCTATTTGAATCAAATGAAAGTCAAATACATTCTACAAAGCTAATTGAACAATATGAAAGTCAAACACATTCAAACAAAGCAATTTAAATCAAATGAAAGTGAAATACATTTTACAATGCTAATTGAATCACATGAAAGTCAAACACATTCAAACAAAGCTATTTAAATCAAATGAAAGTTAAATACATTCTACAAAGCTAATTGAATCAAATGAAAGTCAAACACATTCAAACAAAGCTATTTGAATCTAATGAAAGTCAAACACGTTCAAACAAAGCTATTTAAATCAAATGAAAGTGAAATGCATTCTACAAAGCTATGGAATCAAATAAAAGTCAAACACATTCAAATAAAGCTATTTGAATCAAATGAAAGTCAAACACATTCAAACAAAGCAATTTAAATCAAATGAAAGTCAAACACATTCAAATAAAGCTATTTGATCAAATGAAAGTCAAACACATTCAAACAAAGCAATTTAAATCAAATGGAAGTAAAATGCATTCTACAAAGCTAATTGAATCACATAAAAGTCAAACTCATTCAAACAAAGCTATTTGAATCAAATGAAAGTCAAATACATTCTACAAAGCTAATTGAAACAGATGAAAGTCAAACACATTCAAACAACCCTATTTGAATCAAATGAAAGTCAAATACATTCTAGAAAGCTAATTGAATCAAATGAAAGTGAAACACATTCAAACAAAGCTATTTGAATCAAATGAAAGTCAAACACGTTCAAATAAAGCTATTTAAATCAAATGAAAGTGAAATGCATTCTACAAAGCTAATTGAATCAGATGAAAGTCAAACACATTCAAACAACCCTATTTGAATCAAATGAAAGTCAAATACATTCTACAAAGCTAATTGAATCAAATGAAAGTCAAACACATTCAAACAAAGCTATTTGAATCAAATGAAAGTCTAACACGTTCAAACAAAGCTATTTAAATGAAATGAAAGTGAAATGCTTTCTACAAATCTATTTAAATCAAATGAAAGTCAAACACTTTCAAACAAATTTATTTGCATCAAATTCAAGTCAAATTTATTCTACAAAGCTAATTGAATCTAATGAAAGTCAAACACATTCAAACAAAGCTATTTGAATCAAATGAAAGTAAAATACATTCTACAAAGCTAATTGAATAAAATGAAAGTCAAACACATTCAAACAAAGCTATTTGTATCAAATGAAAGTCAAATACATTCTACAAAGCTAATTCAATCAAATGAAAGTCAAACACATTCAAACAAAGCTATTTGAATCAAATGAAAGTCAAATACATTCTACAATGCTAATTGAATCAAATGAAAGTCAAACACATTCAAACAAAGCTATTTGAATAAAATGAAAGTCAAAAACATTCTACAAAGCTAATTGAATCAAATGAAAGTCAAACACATTAAAACAAAGCTATTTGAATCAATTGAGAGTTAAACACATTCAAACAAAGCTATTTGAATCAAATGAAAGTCAAATACATTCTATAAAGCTAATTGAATCAAATGAAAGTGAAATACATTTTACAAAGCTAATTGAATCACATGAAAGTCAAACACATTCAAACAAAGCTATTTGAATCAAATGAAAGTCAAATACATTCTACAAAGCTAATTGAATCAAATGAAAGTCAAACACATTCAAACAAAGCTAGTTGAATCAAATATGAGTCAAATACATTCACACAAAGCTATTTGAATCAAATGAAAGTCAAATACATTTTACAAAGCTAATTGAATCAAATGAAAGTCAAACACATTCAAACAAAGCTATTTGAATTAAATGAAAGTCAAACACATTCAAACAAAGTTATTTAAATCAAATGAAAGTGAAATGCATTCTATAAAGTTAATTGAATCAAATGAAAGTAAAAAACATTCAAACAATGCTATTTGAATCAAATGAGAGTCAAACACATTCAAAAAAAGTTAATTAAATCAAATAAAAGTCAAATACATTCTATAAAGCTGATTGAATCAAATGAAAGTTAAACACATTTAAACAAAGCTATTTGAATCAATTGAAAGTCAAACACATTCAAACAAAGCTATTTTAATTAAATGAATGTCAAATACATTCTACAAAGCTAATTGAATCAAATGAAAGTCAAACACATTCAAACAAAGCTATTTGAAGAAAACGAAAGTCAAATACATTCTACAAAGCAAATTGAATCAAATGAAAGTCAAACACAGACAAACAAAGTTATTTGATTCAAATGAAAGTCAAATACATTCTACAAAGCTAATTGAATCAAATGAAAGTCAAACACATTCAAATAAAGCTATTTGAATCAAATGAAAGTCAAATACGTTCTACAAAGCTAATTGAATCAAATAAAAGTCAAACACATTCAAACAAAGCTATTCGAATCAAATGAAAGTCAAATACATTCTACAAAGCTAATTGAATCAAACGAAAGTTAAATACATTCAAACAAAGCTAATTAAGTCAAATAAAAGTCAAATACATTCTACAAAGCAAATCGAATCAAATGAAAGTTAAACACATTAAAACAAAGCTATTTTAATCAAATGAAAGTCAAACACATTCAAACAAAGCCTTTTAAATCAAATGAAAGTAAATCACATTCAAAAAAAGCTTTTTAATTTAAATGAAAGTCAAACACATTCAAACAAAGCTATATAAATCAAATGAAAGTGAAATGCATTCTACAAAGCAAATTGAATTAAATGAAATTCAAACACATTCAAACAAAGCTATTTGAATCAAATGACAGTCAAATACATTCTACAAAGCTAATTGAATCAATTGAAAGTCAAACACATTCAAACAAAGCTATTTGAATCAAATGAAAGTCAAATACATTCTACAAAGCTAATTTAATCAAATGAAAGTCAAACACATTCAAACAAAGCTATTTGAATCAAATGAAAGACAAATACATTCTACAATGCTACTTGAATCAAATGAAAGTCAAACACATTCAAACAAAGCTATTTGAATAAAATGAAAGTCAAATACATTCTACAAAGCTAATTGAATCAAATGAAAGTCAGACACATTCAAACAAAGCTACTTGAGTCAATTGAGAGTTAAACACATTCAAACAACGCTATTTGAATCAAATGAAAGTCAAATACATTCTATAAAGCTAATTGAATCAAATGAAAGTGAAACACATTCAAACAAAGCAATTTAAATCAAATGAAAGTTAAACACATTCAAACAAAGTTATTTAAAATCAAATGAAAGTGAAATGCATTCTACAAAGCTAATTGAATCAAATGAAAGTCAAACACATTCAAACAAAGCTAGTTGAATCAAATATGAGTCAAATACATTCACACAAAGCTATTTGAATCAAATCAAAGTCAAATACATTCTAAAAAGCTAATTGAATCAAATGAAAGTAAAAAACATTCAAACAAATCTATTTGAATCAAATGAAAGTCAAATACATTCTACAAAGCTAATTGAACAATATGAAAGTCAAACACATTCAAACAAAGCAATTTAAATCAAATGAAAGTGAAATACATTTTACAATGCTAATTGAATCACATGAAAGTCAAACACATTCAAACAAAGCTATTTAAATCAAATGAAAGTTAAATACATTCTACAAAGCTAATTGAATCAAATGAAAGTCAAACACATTCAAACAAAGCTATTTGAATCTAATGAAAGTCAAACACGTTCAAACAAAGCTATTTAAATCAAATGAAAGTGAAATGCATTCTACAAAGCTATGGAATCAAATAAAAGTCAAACACATTCAAATAAAGCTATTTGAATCAAATGAAAGTCAAACACATTCAAACAAAGCAATTTAAATCAAATGAAAGTCAAACACATTCAAATAAAGCTATTTGATCAAATGAAAGTCAAACACATTCAAACAAAGCAATTTAAATCAAATGGAAGTGAAATGCATTCTACAAAGCTAATTGAATCACATAAAAGTCAAACTCATTCAAACAAAGCTATTTGAATCAAATGAAAGTCAAATACATTCTACAAAGCTAATTGAAACAGATGAAAGTCAAACACATTCAAACAACCCTATTTGAATCAAATGAAAGTCAAATACATTCTAGAAAGCTAATTGAATCAAATGAAAGTGAAACACATTCAAACAAAGCTATTTGAATCAAATGAAAGTCAAACACGTTCAAATAAAGCTATTTAAATCAAATGAAAGTGAAATGCATTCTACAAAGCTAATTGAATCAGATGAAAGTCAAACACATTCAAACAACCCTATTTGAATCAAATGAAAGTCAAATACATTCTACAAAGCTAATTGAATCAAATGAAAGTCAAACACATTCAAACAAAGCTATTTGAATCAAATGAAAGTCAAACACGTTCAAACAAAGCTATTTAAATGAAATGAAAGTGAAATGCTTTCTACAAATCTATTTAAATCAAATGAAAGTCAAACACTTTCAAACAAATTTATTTGCATCAAATTCAAGTCAAATTTATTCTACAAAGCTAATTGAATCTAATGAAAGTCAAACACATTCAAACAAAGTTATTTGAATCAAATGAAAGTAAAATACATTCTACAAAGCTAATTGAATAAAATGAAAGTCAAACACATTCAAACAAAGCTATTTGTATCAAATGAAAGTTAAATACATTCTACAAAGCTAATTCAATCAAATGAAAGTCAAACACATTCAAACAAAGCTATTTGAATCAAATGAAAGTCAAATACATTCTACAATGCTAATTGAATCAAATGAAAGTTAAACACATTCAAACAAAGCTATTTGAATAAAATGAAAGTCAAAAACATTCTACAAAGCTAATTGAATCAAATGAAAGTCAAACACATTAAAACAAAGCTATTTGAATCAATTGAGAGTTAAACACATTCAAACAAAGCTATTTGAATCAAATGAAAGTCAAATACATTCTATAAAGCTAATTGAATCAAATGAAAGTGAAATACATTTTACAAAGCTAATTGAATCACATGAAAGTCAAACACATTCAAACAAAGCTATTTGAATCAAATGAAAGTCAAATACATTCTACAAAGCTAATTGAATCAAATGAAAGTCAAACACATTCAAACAAAGCTAGTTGAATCAAATATGAGTCAAATACATTCACACAAAGCTATTTGAATCAAATGAAAGTCAAATACATTTTACAAAGCTAATTGAATCAAATGAAAGTCAAACACATTCAAACAAAGCTATTTGAATTAAATGAAAGTCAAACACATTCAAACAAAGTTATTTAAATCAAATGAAAGTGAAATGCATTCTATAAAGTTAATTGAATCAAATGAAAGTAAAAAACATTCAAACAATGCTATTTGAATCAAATGAGAGTCAAACACATTCAAAAAAAGTTAATTAAATCAAATAAAAGTCAAATACATTCTATAAAGCTGATTGAATCAAATGAAAGTTAAACACATTTAAACAAAGCTATTTGAATCAATTGAAAGTCAAACACATTCAAACAAAGCTATTTTAATTAAATGAATGTCAAATACATTCTACAAAGCTAATTGAATCAAATGAAAGTCAAACACATTCAAACAAAGCTATTTGAAGAAAACGAAAGTCAAATACATTCTACAAAGCTAATTGAATCAAATGAAAGTCAAACACATTCAAACAAAGCTATTTGAATCAAATGAAAGTCAAACACGTTCAAACAAAGCTATTTAAATGAAATGAAAGTGAAATGCTTTCTACAAATCTATTTAAATCAAATGAAAGTCAAACACTTTCAAACAAATTTATTTGCATCAAATTCAAGTCAAATTTATTCTACAAAGCTAATTGAATCTAATGAAAGTCAAACACATTCAAACAAAGCTATTTGAATCAAATGAAAGTAAAATACATTCTACAAAGCTAATTGAATAAAATGAAAGTCAAACACATTCAAACAAAGCTATTTGTATCAAATGAAAGTCAAATACATTCTACAAAGCTAATTCAATCAAATGAAAGTCAAACACATTCAAACAAAGCTATTTGAATCAAATGAAAGTCAAATACATTCTACAATGCTAATTGAATCAAATGAAAGTCAAACACATTCAAACAAAGCTATTTGAATAAAATGAAAGTCAAAAACATTCTACAAAGCTAATTGAATCAAATGAAAGTCAAACACATTAAAACAAAGCTATTTGAATCAATTGAGAGTTAAACACATTCAAACAAAGCTATTTGAATCAAATGAAAGTCAAATACATTCTATAAAGCTAATTGAATCAAATGAAAGTGAAATACATTTTACAAAGCTAATTGAATCACATGAAAGTCAAACACATTCAAACAAAGCTATTTGAATCAAATGAAAGTCAAATACATTCTACAAAGCTAATTGAATCAAATGAAAGTCAAACACATTCAAACAAAGCTAGTTGAATCAAATATGAGTCAAATACATTCACACAAAGCTATTTGAATCAAATGAAAGTCAAATACATTTTACAAAGCTAATTGAATCAAATGAAAGTCAAACACATTCAAACAAAGCTATTTGAATTAAATGAAAGTCAAACACATTCAAACAAAGTTATTTAAATCAAATGAAAGTGAAATGCATTCTATAAAGTTAATTGAATCAAATGAAAGTAAAAAACATTCAAACAATGCTATTTGAATCAAATGAGAGTCAAACACATTCAAAAAAAGTTAATTAAATCAAATAAAAGTCAAATACATTCTATAAAGCTGATTGAATCAAATGAAAGTTAAACACATTTAAACAAAGCTATTTGAATCAATTGAAAGTCAAACACATTCAAACAAAGCTATTTTAATTAAATGAATGTCAAATACATTCTACAAAGCTAATTGAATCAAATGAAAGTCAAACACATTCAAACAAAGCTATTTGAAGAAAACGAAAGTCAAATACATTCTACAAAGCAAATTGAATCAAATGAAAGTCAAACACAGACAAACAAAGTTATTTGATTCAAATGAAAGTCAAATACATTCTACAAAGCTAATTGAATCAAATGAAAGTCAAACACATTCAAATAAAGCTATTTGAATCAAATGAAAGTCAAATACGTTCTACAAAGCTAATTGAATCAAATAAAAGTCAAACACATTCAAACAAAGCTATTCGAATCAAATGAAAGTCAAATACATTCTACAAAGCTAATTGAATCAAACGAAAGTTAAATACATTCAAACAAAGCTAATTAAATCAAATAAAAGTCAAATACATTCTACAAAGCAAATCGAATCAAATGAAAGTTAAACACATTAAAACAAAGCTATTTTAATCAAATGAAAGTCAAACACATTCAAACAAAGCCTTTTAAATCAAATGAAAGTAAATCACATTCAAAAAAAGCTTTTTAATTTAAATGAAAGTCAAACACATTCAAACAAAGCTATATAAATCAAATGAAAGTGAAATGCATTCTACAAAGCAAATTGAATTAAATGAAATTCAAACACATTCAAACAAAGCTATTTGAATCAAATGACAGTCAAATACATTCTACAAAGCTAATTGAATCAATTGAAAGTCAAACACATTCAAACAAAGCTATTTGAATCAAATGAAAGTCAAATACATTCTACAAAGCTAATTTAATCAAATGAAAGTCAAACACATTCAAACAAAGCTATTTGAATCAAATGAAAGACAAATACATTCTACAATGCTACTTGAATCAAATGAAAGTCAAACACATTCAAACAAAGCTATTTGAATAAAATGAAAGTCAAATACATTCTACAAAGCTAATTGAATCAAATGAAAGTCAAACACATTCAAACAAAGCTACTTGAGTCAATTGAGAGTTAAACACATTCAAACAACGCTATTTGAATCAAATGAAAGTCAAATACATTCTATAAAGCTAATTGAATCAAATGAAAGTGAAACACATTCAAACAAAGCAATTTAAATCAAATGAAAGTTAAACACATTCAAACAAAGTTATTTAAAATCAAATGAAAGTGAAATGCATTCTACAAAGCTAATTGAATCAAATGAAAGTCAAACACATTCAAACAAAGCTAGTTGAATCAAATATGAGTCAAATACATTCACACAAAGCTATTTGAATCAAATCAAAGTCAAATACATTCTAAAAAGCTAATTGAATCAAATGAAAGTAAAAAACATTCAAACAAATCTATTTGAATCAAATGAAAGTCAAATACATTCTACAAAGCTAATTGAACAATATGAAAGTCAAACACATTCAAACAAAGCAATTTAAATCAAATGAAAGTGAAATACATTTTACAATGCTAATTGAATCACATGAAAGTCAAACACATTCAAACAAAGCTATTTAAATCAAATGAAAGTTAAATACATTCTACAAAGCTAATTGAATCAAATGAAAGTCAAACACATTCAAACAAAGCTATTTGAATCTAATGAAAGTCAAACACGTTCAAACAAAGCTATTTAAATCAAATGAAAGTGAAATGCATTCTACAAAGCTATGGAATCAAATAAAAGTCAAACACATTCAAATAAAGCTATTTGAATCAAATGAAAGTCAAACACATTCAAACAAAGCAATTTAAATCAAATGAAAGTCAAACACATTCAAATAAAGCTATTTGATCAAATGAAAGTCAAACACATTCAAACAAAGCAATTTAAATCAAATGGAAGTGAAATGCATTCTACAAAGCTAATTGAATCACATAAAAGTCAAACTCATTCAAACAAAGCTATTTGAATCAAATGAAAGTCAAATACATTCTACAAAGCTAATTGAAACAGATGAAAGTCAAACACATTCAAACAACCCTATTTGAATCAAATGAAAGTCAAATACATTCTAGAAAGCTAATTGAATCAAATGAAAGTGAAACACATTCAAACAAAGCTATTTGAATCAAATGAAAGTCAAACACGTTCAAATAAAGCTATTTAAATCAAATGAAAGTGAAATGCATTCTACAAAGCTAATTGAATCAGATGAAAGTCAAACACATTCAAACAACCCTATTTGAATCAAATGAAAGTCAAATACATTCTACAAAGCTAATTGAATCAAATGAAAGTCAAACACATTCAAACAAAGCTATTTGAATCAAATGAAAGTCAAACACGTTCAAACAAAGCTATTTAAATGAAATGAAAGTGAAATGCTTTCTACAAATCTATTTAAATCAAATGAAAGTCAAACACTTTCAAACAAATTTATTTGCATCAAATTCAAGTCAAATTTATTCTACAAAGCTAATTGAATCTAATGAAAGTCAAACACATTCAAACAAAGCTATTTGAATCAAATGAAAGTAAAATACATTCTACAAAGCTAATTGAATCAAATGAAAGTCAAACACATTCAAACAAAGCTATTTGAATCAAATGAAAGTCAAATACATTCTACAAAGCAAATTGAATCAAATGAAAGTCAAACACATTCAAACAAAGCTATTTGAATCAAATGAAAGTCAAATATATTCTACAATGCTAATTGAATCAAATGAAAGTCAAACACATTCAAACAAAGCTATTTGAATAAAATGAAAGTCAAATACATTCTACAAAGCTAATTGAATCAAATGAAAGTCAAACACATTCAAACAAAGCTATTTGAGTCAATTGAGAGTTAAACACATTCAAACAAAGCTATTTGAATCAAATGAAAGTCAAATACATTCTATAAAGCTAATTGAATCAAATGAAAGTGAAACACATTCAAACAAAGCAATTTAAATCAAATGAAAGTCAAACACATTCAAAAAAAGTTATTTAAAATCAAATGAAAGTGAAATGCATTCTACAAAGCTAATTTAATAAAATGAAAGTCAAACACATTCAAACAAAGCTAGTTGAATCAAATATGAGTCAAATACATTCACACAAAGCTATTTGAATCAAATGAAAGTCAAATACATTTTAAAAAGCTAATTGAATCAAATGAAAGTAAAAAACATTCAAACAAAGCTATTTGAATCAAATGAAAGTCAAATACATTCTACAAAGCTAATTGAATAATATGAAAGTCAAACACATTAAAACAAAGCAATTTAAATCAAATGAAAGTTAAATACATTTTACAATGCTAATTGAATCACATGAAAGTCAAAAACATTCAAACAAAGCTAATTGAATCAAATGAAAGTCAAACAGTTTCAAACAAAGCTATTTGAATCAAATGAAAGTCAAACACGTTCAAACAAAGCTATTTAAATCAAATGAAAGTGAAATGCATTCTACAAAGCTAATGGAATCAAATAAAAGTCAAACACATTCAAATAAAGCTATTTGAATCAAATGAAAGTCAAACACATTCAAACAAAGCAATTTAAATCAAATGAAAGTCAAACACATTCAAATAAAGCTATTTGATCAAATGAAAGTCAAACACATTTAAACAAAGCCTTTTAAATCAAATGGAAGTGAAATGCATTCTACAAAGCTAATTGAATCACATAAAAGTCAAACTCATTCAAACAAAGCAATTTGAATCAAATGAAAGTCTGACCAAGATGGTCAAGGGTCAACTATCCATGGTCAAGATGAGGAGGTTCAACACGGTGCTATTGAGCAAGGTGCTAAGGGATTATTCTTGTCTAAATCATTCTTCAATCCTATGCACGGTTTTAGTCCAAAGAGTTTAACAAATGGTTACACTTCCCTTAGTGTAATTAATCTTGTTGAAGGTATCTAGTACATGAGCCGTTTTTCCAAGCTTGAAGCCACGCATGATTTATGCATTTGGGAGTTACATTGGACTGATTTTGACAGCGTGATTCAAGGCTTGTGTTGGGCATGAATTAAGGCATTAGTTGGCTGATTATTCTACCTCTTTACTTGGGGTTTACATGTACTTAATTAGAGAGTTGTTGCTAGAATAAAGGAGCTTGAATCAAGGGTTTAAATGGGAGGTTACAAGCGTGACTCAAGGGGGTTGTTTGCATGTTTTCTTGGACGTTGAATATGCTGCTTGAAGACCTCATGATTGCTGAACGTTTTCTCCTTAATTTAAGCATAGTTTTAAGCTTAGTTGATTAGTTTTACTTTGTTGTTATGAGGGGTTAATTGGACAGTCATATGAGCCTTTTAATCACCTTATAATTAGCATTTTATCTTGTCTTTTAATTAGGCAAGTGATGGATGATCATTAAAAATTGCAGAAGGGAATCCTATGTTCCTTTATGTAACTTATACACTACTATAAATAGTGTACTATGCATGAATGAAAAGCATCCAGAAATTTGCTTAAACACTTGTGTTTTGTTGATTAAACGTGACTTAGCAATTAGTCTTTTTTAAGGTCCAAGTTTGATAACTCAAATTTGAAGAGTGCTAGTTTTGGTAGAGTGTTCCCAAACCTAGGAACTTGCGTAGTGAACGAGTGGGTTGAGTGTTCCCCATTCCTAACTACACCAAGCAAAGGGTGAGTGTTCCCCTTTGTTATATCCGAGACTAGGGTTGAGTGTTCCCCTATTCTCCCCTTCACTAATCACGATTTCACTAAGACCCCTTAAAACGTACTTTTGTAACAAGGTTCTCATCTAGCTTACACATCATTTGGCGCGTCAGGTAGGGGGTGTTTTCCTAAACATTTCCTAAGGGGTCGTATACCTACACACCATGGGAGAGAATCAAGACTTGAGGACAGCCTTGGAAGCTCTTAATCGATCCATTGCTAGTCAAGAAAGGTTGGCCGAAACCAATGCCAATCTACAAGGGAACCTTGCTGCCTTGATGGCAAGGCTCATGAACGAGCAAGATAGGAGAGATCAAGATGAAGACCCTCCACCTAGGAGGGAAGATAGGAGTCTCAAAGTGGACGTCCCTTCTTTTGATGGGACACTTGATCCAGAGAAGTACTTGGAATGGGAGAAATCCTTGGAAAGGTACTTTGAATACAAGGACATTCATGAGGATGTTCAACGTTTTAAGATTGCCAAAGTCAAGTTGAAGGGCTATGGTGATAGTTGGCTACAAGGAGAGCAGAGGGGACGTACCCTTAGGGGGAAAGCTCCTATCTCTACTTGGGGCAAACTCAAGAAACGGATGAAAGACCGTTTCATCCCCCACAATTACAAGCAGAGTCAATATGTGAAGTGGAGTACCTTGCAACAAAATGGGGACTCTGTGGAGGATTACATAAAAGAGTTTGATAGACTTGCTATTGTGTGTGAAGTAACCGAAAATGAAGAGCTCAAAATGGGGCGTTTCATATCTGGTTTGGACCAAGAATTACAAGACAAACTTGAAGGTTATACTAACCTCACGTTTGCTGAAGCTTGCAAGTTGGTGATTAAGTTCGATGCTAAGAGGAAGAAGAAGAAGCCTACTACCATTCCTCAATTGGCACGAAAACCTTCTTTTCCTACGAAGGAAGGTTCTTCCTTTAACAAACCAAGTAATCCACCAAAAAAGGACACAAAGGACGTGAAGCTAGGTGACATTGTGTGTTACAAATGTGGAGGACGAGGTCATTACAAGAAGGATTGTCCTAATACTAGGGCGTTAACCATACAAGAGGTTAAGCTCATGGCCACTCAAAACATCAACTGGGATGAGTTTGAGGAGGGGAAGAAGAAGTTGAAGATGATTGTGATGATTGCATTGCCGAGCCAGAGGAGAAGACTAGCCTCGTGATTAGGAGGGCCTTACAAGCACGTGTGGAAGAGGATGCTGCCCCCCAACGACAACACATTTTCATCACCCGTTGTAAAATTGGTGACGAGGTATGTGATTTGATTATTGATGGAGGAAGTGAGGCTAATACCGTGTCTAAGACCCTAGTATCTAAACTTGGTCTTACGACTACTAATCATCCACAACCTTACAAATTAAGTTGGTTAGATTCTAATGCTAGCACTGGGGTTAGGAAGCAATGCATGGTTTCTTTTTGTATTGGTTCGTATTGTGATTCTATATTATGTGATGTTGTGTCTATGGATGCTTGTCATATTCTACTTGGTAGGCCTTGGCAAACTGATAAAAGATCTATACATGATGGGTATCACAACACGTATACCATAGTCCATGAAGGGAGAAAGAAAAAACTACACCCTTTACCACCCCCACGGTTTTCACCATCACAAACACCCCAAAAAGAAGTATCCTTGTTGTCTCTTAAAGAGTTTGAAAGGGAGTTAGATGGTGAGGGAGAGTTGTTCATACTATACTCCAAAGAAACCCACGAAAATTTTGTTGCTCAAAATCCTAAGTTAGCCCAATTGATTAAGGATTTTGAGGACGTTTTTCCGAATGAATTACCTAAAGAACTACCACCCATACGTGGAATTGAGCATCAAATCGATCTCATTCCCGGAGCACCTTTGCCAAATAAGCCAGCCTATAGGTGTAACCCTTTAGAAACTAAGGAATTACAACGTCAAATTGAAGAGCTAATGGGGATGGGTTATGTGCGTGAGTCCATGAGTCCATGTGCCGTTCCTGCTTTGTTGGTCCCTAAGAAAGATGGTACTTGGAGAATGTGTATTGATAGTAGAGCCGTTAATAACATTACTATCAAGTACAGGTTTCCAATTCCAAGGCTTGATGACATGCTTGATGAGTTAAGTGGTTCCAAGGTCTTCTCAAAGGTAGACTTGAGAAGTGGGTATCATCAAATTCGCATGAGAGAAGGGGATGAATGGAAAACCGCGTTCAAGACAAAGCATGGGTTGTATGAGTGGCTCGTCATGCCATTTGGCCTTACAAATGCCCCTAGCACGTTCATGAGATTAATGAATGAGGTGCTAAGGCCATTTCTTGGCAAGTTCGTGGTAGTATACTTGGATGACATTCTCATTTATTCACGTGATGAAGAATCTCATTTTGATCATCTTTTCCGAGTATTTTCTGTTTTGAGGCAAGAAAAATTGTATGGGAAACTAGAAAAATGTGATTTTTTATTGTATGAAGTCATGTTTCTTGGTTACATAGTTTCAGGTGATGGCGTGAAGGTGGATCCTAGCAAAATTGAAGCAATTCAATCATGGCCTAGTCCAAGGACACTCACGGAAGTTCGTTCATTTCATGGACTTGCCTCCTTCTATAGAAGATTCATCAAGAATTTTAGCACACTCATGTCTCCCATCACCGAGTGTACTAAGAAAGGCGTGTTTGAATGGACACCCCAAGCTCAAAGGGCGTTTGAAGAAGTCAAGAAGAAGATGTGCAACACACCCATCTTAGCACTTCCGGATTTTTCCAAACCATTTGAGGTTGAATGTGACGCAAGTGGAAAGGGTATTGGTGCCGTATTGATTCAAGGTGGGCGTCCCATTGCTTACTTTAGTGATAAGATGAGTCAAGGCAAGTTGAATTACTCCACCTATGATAAAGAGTTCTATGCTATGGTAAGAGCTCTAGATCATTGGTCACATTACTTGAGGCCACAACCTTTCATATTGCATTCCGATCATGAATCCTTGAGGTTCATACATGGCCAAAAGAAGCTGAATGCAAGACATGCAAAGTGGGTCGAATTCTTGCAAACATTTAACTTTTCCTCTAAATACAAGAGTGGGAAAGCTAATGTGGTTGCGGATGCCTTATCTCGAAGGCATAATTTGCTTGGAATGGTTGAAGCAAAGGTACTTGGGTTCGATTTGATCAAAGAATACTATCAAGAAGATGATGAACTCAAAAGGATAATTGATAACTGTGTCCATGGAGTCTATGATCTGTTTTCCTTACATAATGGTTTTCTTTTTAAAGGAAATAGATTATGTATTCCAAAATGTCCCATTAGAAGTTTGTTGATACATGAAGCTCATGGGGGAGGGCTAGCTGGTCACGTTGGTATTCACAAGACAGTGGAGCTTCTCCAAGCTCACTTTTATTGGCCGAAAATGTTAGCCACGGTTCATCATGTGGTGAGTCGTTGTTCTACTTGTCAAAGAGCAAAGATGGTGTTTCATAAAGGTCTCTACAAGCCCTTACCAATTCCCGAGAGACCTTGGGAAGATGTTAGTATGGATTTTATTGTAGCTTTGCCAAGAACTCAAAGAGGCAAGGATTCAATAATGGTGGTGGTTGATCGGTTTTCAAAAATGGCTCATTTCATTCCTTGCCATAAAACTGAAGATGCAGTAAAAGTGGCTAAGTTATACTTCGAAGAAGTGGTTCGTTTTCATGGGGTGCCACGCACCATTGTGTCGGATCGTGACACTAAGTTCCTAAGTCATTTTTGGAAGTCTATATGGCGTTTGATGGGAACTAAGTTATTGTTTTCTACCTCACATCATCCACAAACCGATGGTCAAACGGAGGTGGTGAATAGGATACTTGGTTCGTTGCTTAGGGCTTTGGTAAGCAAAAGTACCAAAGATTGGGATAATAAGCTTGCTCATGCCGAGTTTGCTTATAATAGGACACCTAGTGCTACTACGAAGTACTCTCCTTTTGAAGTAGTATATGGCGTTAACCCTTATGTTCCCATTGATCTTATTGCTTTGCCAAAAGACAAGTTCGTTCATGGTGGGGCAAAGGAGCAAGCCGAGTTCATGATAAAAGTCCATAAAGAAGTTCGAAGAAACATTGAAAAGGCAAATGAAATCTACAAGAAACAAGCCAACAAACGAGTTAGAAATATGAAGTCTTTTGAAGTTGGGGACTTGGTGTGGATTTACATGAGGAAAGAACGTTTTCCTAGCAAAAGGAAGAACAAGCTTATGCCAAGAGCCGAGGGTCCGTTTGAGGTCGTGGAAAGGATCAATGACAATGCATACAAAATAGATTTGGGAGGCCAATATGGTGTCTCAAGTACATTCAACATTGGTGATCTTGCTCCTTACTTTGATGATGACGAATTGAGGGCAATTCCTTTTGAAGAAGGGGAAGATGACCAAGATGGTCAAGGGTCAACTATCCATGGTCAAGATGAGGAGGTTCAACACGGTGCTATTGAGAAAGGTGCTAAGGGATTATTCTTGTCTAAATCATTCTTCAATCCTATGCACGGTTTTAGTCCAAAGAGTTTAACAAATGGTTACACTTCCCTTAGTGTAATTAATCTTGTTGAAGGTATCTAGTACATGAGCCGTTTTTCCAAGCTTGAAGCCACGCATGATTTATGCATTTGGGAGTTACATTGGACTGATTTTGACAGCGTGATTCAAGGCTTGTGTTGGGCGTGAATTAAGGCATTAGTTGGCTGATTATTCTACCTCTTTACTTGGGGTTTACATGTACTTAATTAGAGAGTTGTTGCTAGAATAAAGGAGCTTGAATCAAGGGTTTAAATGGGAGGTTACAAGCGTGACTCAAGGGGGTTGTTTGCATGTTTTCTTGGACGTTGAATATGCTGCTTGAAGACCTCATGATTGCTGAACGTTTTCTCCTTAATTTAAGCATAGTTTTAAGCTTAGTTGATTAGTTTTACTTTGTTGTTATGAGGGGTTAATTGGACAGTCATATGAGCCTTTTAATCACCTTATAATTAGCATTTTATCTTGTCTTTTAATTAGGCAAGTGATGGATGATCATTAAAAATTGTAGAAGGGAATCCTATGTTCCTTTATGTAACTTATACACTACTATAAATAGTGTACTATGCATGAATGAAAAGCATCCAGAAATTTGCTTAAACACTTGTGTTTTGTTGATTAAACGTGACTTAGCAATTAGTCATTTTTAAGGTCCTAGTTTGATAACTCAAATTTGAAGAGTGCTAGTTTTGGTAGAGTGTTCCCAAACCTAGGAACTTGCGTAGTGAACGAGTGGGTTGAGTGTTCCCCATTCCTAACTACACCAAGCAAAGGGTGAGTGTTCCCCTTTGTTATATCCGAGACTAGGGTTGAGTGTTCCCCTATTCTCCCCTTCACTAATCACGATTTCACTAAGACCCCTTAAAACGTACTTTTGTAACAAGGTTCTCATCTTGCTTACACATCAAAGTCAAATACATTCTACAAAGCTAATAAAATCAGATGAAAGTAAAATACATTCTACAAAGCTAATTGCATCAAATGAAAGTCAAACACATTCAAACAAAGCTATTTGAATCAATTGAGAGTTAAACACATTCAAACAAAGCTATTTGAATCAAATGAAAGTCAAATACATTCTACAAAGCTAATTGAATCAAACGGAAGTTAAATACATTCAAACAAAGCTAATTAAATCAAATAAAAGTCAAATACATTCTACAAAGCAAATCGAATCAAATGAAAGTTAAACACATTAAAACAAAGCTATTTGAATCAAATGAAAGTCAAACACATTCAAACAAAGCCTTTTAAATCAAATGAAAGTCAATCACATTCAAAAAAAGCTTTTTAATTTAAATGAAAGTCAAACACCTTCAAACAAAGCAATTTAAATCAAACGAAAGTGAAATGCATTCTACAAAGCTAATTGAATCACATAAAAGTCAAACGCATTCAAACAAAGCTATTTGAATCAAATGAAAGTCAAATACATTCTACAAAGATAATTGAATCAGATGAAAGTCAAACACATTCAAACAACCCTATTTGAATCAAATGAAAGTCAAATACATTCTACAAAGCTAATTAAATCAAATGAAAGTCAAACAAATTCAAACAAAGCTATTTGAATCAACTGAAAGTCAAACACGTTTAAACAAAGCTATTTAACTGAAATGAAAGTGAAATGAAATCTACAAATCTATTTAAATCAAATGAAAGTAAAACAATTTCAAACAAATTTATTTGCATCAAATTAAAGTCAAATTTATTCTACAAAGCTAATTGAATCAAATGAAAGTCAAACACATTCAAACAAAGCTATTTGAATCAGATGAAAGTAAAATACATTCTACAAAGCTAATTGAATCAAATGAAAGTCAAACACATTCAAACAAAGCTATGTGTATCAAATGAAAGTCAAATACATTCTACAAAGCTAATTGAATCAAATGAAAGTCAAACACATTCAAACAAAGCTATTTGAATCAAATGAAAATCAAATACATTCTACAATGCTAATTGAATCAAATGAAAGTCAAACACATTCAAATAAAGCTATTTGAATAAAATGAAAGTCAAATGCATTCTACAAAACTAATTGAATCAAATGAAAGTCAAACACATTCAAACAAAGCTATTTGAATCAATTGAGAGTTAAACACATTAAAACAAAGCTATTTGAATCAAATGAAAGTTAAATACATTCTATAAAGCTAATTGAATCAAATGAAAGTGAAATACATTTTACAAAGCTAATTGAATCACATGAAAGTCAAACACATTCAAACAAAGCTATTTGAATCAAATGAAAGTCAAATACATTTTAAAAAGCTAATTGAATCACATGAAAGTCAAACACATTCAAACAAAGCTGTTTGAATCAAATGAAAGTCAAACACGTTAAAATAAAGCTATTTAAATCAAATGAAAGTGAAATGCATTCTACAAAGCTAATTGAATCAAATAAAAGTCAAACACATTCATATAAAGCTATTTGAATCAAATGAAAGTCAAACACATTCAAACAAAGAAATTTAAATCAAATGAAAGTCAAACACATTCAAATAAAGCTATTTGATCAAATGAAAGTCAAACACATTCAAACAAAGTAATATAAATCAAATGAAAGTGAAATGCATTCTACAAAGCTAATTGAATCACATAAAAGTCAAACTCATTCAAACAAAGCTATTTGAATCAAATGAAAGTCAAATACATTCTACAAAGATAATTGAATCAGATGAAAGTCAAACACATTCAAACAACCCTATTTGAATCAAATGAAAGTCAAACACATTCAAACAAAGCTATTTAAATCAACTGAAAGTCAAACACGTTTTAACAAAGCTATTTAAATGAAATGAAAGTGAAATGCAATCTACAAATCTATTTAAATCAAATGAAAGTCAAACAATTTCAAACAAATTTATTTGCATCAAATTAAAGTCAAATTTATTCTACAAAGCTAATTGAATCAAATGAAAGTCAAACACATTCAAACAAAGCTATTTAAATCAAATGAAAGTAAAATACATTCTACAAAGCTAATTGAATCAAATGAAAGTCAAACACATTCAAACAAAGCTATTTGTATCAAATGAAAGTCAAATACATTCTAGAAAGCTAATTGAATCAAATGAAAGTCAAACACATTCAAACAAATCTATTTGAATCAAATGAAAATCAAATACATTCTACAATGTTAATTTGAATCAAATGAAAGTCAAATACATTCTATAAAGCTAATTGAATCAAATGAAAGTGAAACACATTAAAACAAAGCAATTTAAATCAAATGAAAGTCAAACACATTCAAACAAAGTTATTTAAAATCAAACGAAAGTGAAATGCATTCTACAAAGCTAATTTAATCAAATGAAAGTCAAACACATTCAAACAAAGCTAGTTTAATCAAATATGAGTCAAATACATTCACACAAAGCTATTTGAATTAAATGAAAGTCAAATACATTCTACAAAGCTAATTGAATCAAATGAAAGTCAAACACATTCAAACAAAGCTATTTGAATTAAATGAAAGTCAAACACATTCAAAAAAAGTTATTTAAATCAAATGAAAGTGAAATGCATTCTATAAAGTTAATTTAATCAAATGAAAGTAAAAAACATTCAAACAATACTATTTGAATCAAATGAGAGTCAAACACATTCAAACAAAGCTAATTAAATCAAATAAAAGTCAAATACATTGTATAAAGTTGATTGAATCAAATGAAAGTTAAACACATTAAAACAAAGCTATTTGCATCAAATGAAAGTCAAACACATTCAAACAAAGCTATTTGAATTAAATGAAAGTCAAATACATTCTACAAAGCTAATTGAATCAAATGAAAGTAAAAAACATTCAAACAAAGCTATTTGAATCAAATGAAAGTCAAATACATTCTACAAAGCTAATTGAATAATATGAAAGTCAAACACATTCAAACAAAGCAATTTAAATCAAATGAAAGTGAAATACATTTTACAAAGCTAATTGAATCACTTGAAAGTCAAACACATTCAAACAAAGCTTTTTGAATCAAATGAAAGTCAAATACATTCTACAAAGCTAATTGAATCAAATGAAAGTCAAACAATTTCAAACAAATTTATTTGCATCAAATTCAAGTCAATTTTATTCTACAAAGCTAATTGAATCGAATGAAAGTCAAACACATTCAAACAAAGCTATTTGAATCAAATGAAAGTCAAACACGTTCAAATAAAGCTATTTAAATCAAATGAAAGTGAAATGCATTCTACAAAGTTAATTGAATAAAATAAAAGTCAAACACATTCAAATAAAGCTATTTGAATCAAATGAAAGTCAAACACATTCAAACAAAGCAATTTAAATCAAATGAAAGTCAAACACATTCAAATAAAGATATTTGATCAAATGAAAGTCAAACACATTCAAACAAAGCAATATAAATAAAATGAAAGTGAAATGCATTCTACAAAGCTAATTGAATCACATAAAAGTCAAATTCATTCAAACAAAGCTATTTGAATCAAATGAAAGTCAAATACATTCTACAAAGATAATTGAATCAGATGAAAGTCAAACACATTCAAACAACCCTATTTGAATCAAATGAAAGTCAAATACATTCTACAAAGCTAATTGAATCAAATGAAAGTCAAACACATTCAAACAAAGCTATTTGAATCAACTGAAAGTCAAACACGTTTAAACAAAGCTATTTAAATGAAATGAAAGTGAAATGCAATCTACAAATCTATTTAAATCAAATGAAAGTCAAACACTTTCAAACAAATTTATTTGCATCAAATTCAAGTCAAATTTATTCTACAAAGCTAATTGAATCGAATGAAAGTCAAACACATTCAAACAAAGCTATTTGAATCAAATGAAAGTAAAATACATTCTACAAAGCTAATTGAATCAAATGAAAGTCAAACACATTCAAACAAAGCTATTTGAATCAAATGAAAATCAAATACATTCCACAATGCTAATTGAATCAAATGAAAGTCAAACACATTCAAACACAGCTATTTGAATAAAATGAAAGTCAAATGCATTCTACAAAACTAATTGAATCAAATGAAAGTCAAACACATTCAAACAAAGCTATTTGAATCAATTGAGAGTTAAACACATTCAAACAAAGCTATTTGAATCAAATGAAAGTCAAATACATTCTATAAAGCTAATTGAATCAAATGAAAGTGAAACACATTCAAACAAAGCAATTTAAATCAAATGAAAGTCAAACACATTCAAACAAAGTTATTTAAAATCAAACGAAAGTGAAATGCATTCTACAAAGCTAATTTAATCAAATGAAAGTGAAACACATTCAAACAAAGCTAGTTTAATCAAATATGAGTCAAATACATTCACACAAAGCTATTTGAATTAAATGAAAGTCAAATACATTCTACAAAGCTAATTGAATCAAATGAAAGTCAAACACATTCAAAAAAAGCTATTTGAATTAAATGAAAGTCAAACACATTCAAAAAAGTTATTTAAATCAAATGAAAGTGAAATGCATTCTATAAAGTTAATTTAATCAAATGAAAGTAAAAAAACATTCAAACAATGCTATTTGAATCAAATGAGAGTCAAACACAAGTAAACAAAGCTAATTAAATCTAATAAAAGTCAAATACATTGTATAAAGTTGATTGAATTAAATGAAAGTTAAACACATTAAAACAAAGCTATTTGAATCAAATGAAAGTCAAACACATTCAAACAAAGCTATTTGAATCAATTGAGAGTTAAACACATTCAAACAAAGCTATTTAAATCAAACGAAAGTCAAATCCATTCTACAAAGCTAATTGAATCAAATAAAAGTCAAACACATTCAAACAAAGCTATTCGAATCAAATGAAAGTCAAATACATTCTACAAAGCTATTGAATCAAACGAAAGTCAAACACATTCAAACAAAGCTATTTGAATCAAAAGAAAGTCAAATACATTCTATAAAGCTGATTGAATCAAATGAAAGTCAAACACATTCAAACAAAGCTATTTGAATCAAATGAAAGTCAAATACATTCTACAAAGCAAATTGAATCAAATGAAAGTCAAACACAATCAAACAAAGCTATTTGAATCAAATGAAAGTCAAATACATTCTAAAAAGCTAATTGAATCGAATGATAGTCAAACACATTCAAACAAAGCTATTCGAACCAAATGAAAGTCTAATACATTCTACAAAGCTAATTGAATCAAATGAAAGTCAAACACATTCAAACAAAGCTATTTGAATCAAATGAAAGTCAAACACATTCAGACAAAGTTATTTGAATCAAATATGAATCAAATACATTCAAACAAAGGTTTTTGAATCAAATGAAAGTCAAATACATTCTACAAAGCTAATTGAATCAAATGAAAGTCAAACACATTCAAATAAAGCTATTTGAATCAAATGAGAGTCAAATACATTCAAACAAAGCTAATTAAATCAAATGAAAGTTAAATACATTCTACAAAGCTAATTGAAGCAAAAGAAAGTCAAACACATTCAAATAAAGCTATTTGAATCAAATGAGAGTCAAATACATTCAAAAAAGCTAATTAAATCAAATAAAAGTTAAATACATTCTACAAAGCTAATTGAATAAAATGAAAGTCAAACACATTGAATCAAAGCTATTTGAATTAAATGAAAGTCAAATACATTCTACAAAGCTAATTGAATCAAATGAAAGTCAAACACATTCAAACAAAGCTATTTGAATCAAATGAAAGTCAAACATGTTCAAATAAAGCTATTTAAATCAAATGAAAGTGAAATGCATTCTACAAAGCTAATTGAATCAAATAAAAGTCAAACACATTCAAATAAAGCTATTTGATCAAATGAAAGTCAAACACATTCAAACAAAGCAATTTAAATCAAATGAAAGTGAAATGCATTCTACAAAGCTAATTGAATCACATAAAAGTCAAACTCATTCAAACAAAGCTATTTGAATCAAATGAAAGTCAAATACATTCTACAAAGATAATTGAATCAGATGAAAGTCAAACACATTCAAACAACCCTATTTGAATCAAATGAAAGTCAAATACATTCTACAAAGCTAATTGAATCAAATGAAAGTCAAACACATTCAAACAAAGCTATTTGAATCAACTGAAAGTCAAACACGTTTAAACAAAGCTATTTAAATAAAATGAAAGTGAAATGCAATCTACAAATCTATTTAAATCAAATGAAAGTCAAACAATTTCAAACAAATTTATTTGCATCAAATTAAAGTCAAATTTATTCTACAAAGCTAATTGAATTAAATGAAAGTCAAACACATTCAAACAAAGCTATTTGAATCAAATGAAAGTAAAATACATTCTACAAAGCTAATTGAATCAAATGAAAGTCAAACACATTCAAACAAAGCTATTTGTATCAAATGAAAGTCAAATACATTCTACAAAGCTAATTGAATCAAATGAAAGTCAAACACATTCAAACAAAGCTATTTGAATCAAATGAAAATCAAATACATTCTACAATGCTAATTTTAATCAAATGAAAGTCAAATACATTCTATAAAGCTAATTGAATCAAATGAAAGTGAAACACATTCAAACAAAGCAATTTAAATCAAATGAAAGTCAAACACATTCAAACAAAGTTATTTAAAATCAAACGAAAGTGAAATGCATTCTACAAAGCTAATTTAATCAAATGAAAGTCAAACACATTCAAACAAAGCTAGTTTAATCAAATATGAGTCAAATACATTCACACAAAGCTATTTGAATTAAATGAAAGTCAAATACATTCTACAAAGCTAATTGAATCAAATGAAAGTCAAACACATTCAAACAAAGCTATTTGAATTAAATGAAAGTCAAACACATTCAAAAAAGTTATTTAAATCAAATGAAAGTGAAATGCATTCTATAAAGTTAATTTAATCAAATGAAAGTAAAAAACATTCAAACAATGCTATTTGAATCAAATGAGAGTCAAACACATTCAAACAAAGCTAATTAAATCAAATAAAAGTCAAATACATTGTATAAAGTTGATTGAATCAAATGAAAGTTAAACACATTAAAACAAAGCTATTTGCATCAAATGAAAGTCAAACACATTCAAACAAAGCTATTTGAATTAAATGAAAGTTAAATACATTCTACAAAACTAATTGAATCAAATGAAAGTAAAAAACATTCAAACAAAGCTATTTGAATCAAATGAAAGTCAAATACATTCTACAAAGCTAATTGAATAATATGAAAGTCAAACACATTCAAACAAAGCAATTTAAATCAAATGAAAGTGAAATACATTTTACAAAGCTAATTGAATCACATGAAAGTCAAACACATTCAAACAAAGCTATTTGAATCAAATGAAAGTCAAATACATTCTACAAAGCTAATTAAATCAAATGAAAGTCAAACACATTCAAACAAAGCTATTTGAATCAAATGAAAGTCAAACACGTTCAAATAAAGCTATTTAAATCAAATGAAAGTGAAATGCATTCTACAAAGCTAATTGAATCAAATAAAAGTCAAGCACATTCAAATAAAGCTATTTGAATCAAATGAAAGTCAAACACATTCAAACAAAGCAATTTAAATCAAATGAAAGTCAAACACATTCAAATAAAGATATTTGATCAAATTAAAGTCAAACACATTCAAACAAGGCAATATAAATCAAATGAAAGTGAAATGCATTCTACAAAGCTAATTGAATCACATAAAAGTCAAACTCATTCAAACAAAGCTATTTGAATCAAATGAAAGTCAAATACATTCTACAAAGATAATTGAATCAGATGAAAGTCAAACACATTCAAACAACCCTATTTGAATCAAATGAAAGTCAAATACATTCTACAAAGCTAATTGAATCAAATGAAAGTAAAACACATTCAAACAAAGCTATTTGAATCAACTGAAAGTCAAACACGTTTAAACAAAGCTATTTAAATGAAATGAAAGTGAAATGCAATCTACAAATCTATTTAAATCAAATGAAAGTCAAACAATTTCAAACAAATTTATTTGCATCAAATTCAAGTCAAATTTATTCTACAAAGCTAATTGAATCGAATGAAAGTCAAACACATTCAAACAAAGCTATTTGAATCAAATGAAAGTAAAATACATTCTACAAAGCTAATTGAATCAAATGAAAGTCAAACACATTCAAACAAAGCTATTTGTATCAAATGAAAGTCAAATACATTCTACAAAGCTAATTGAATCAAATGAAAGTCAAACACAATCAAACAAAGCTATTTGAATCAAATGAAAATCAAATACATTCTACAATGCTAATTGAATCAAATGAAAGTCAAACACATTCAAACAAAGCTATTTGAAAAAAATGAAAGTCAAATGCATTCTACAAAACTAATTGAATCAAATGAAAGTCAAACACATTCAAACAAAGCTATTTGAATCAATTGAGAATTAAACACATTCAAACAAAGCTATTTGAATCAAATGAAAGTCAAATACATTCTATAAAGCTAATTGAATCAAATGAAAGTGAAACACATTCAAACAAAGCAATTTAAATCAAATGAAAGTCAAACACATTCAAACAAAGTTATTTAAAATCAAACGAAAGTGAAATGCATTCTACAAAGCTAATTTGATCAAATGAAAGTGAAACACATTCAAACAAAGCTAGTTTAATCAAATATGAGTCAAATACATTCACACAAAGCTATTTGAATTAAATGAAAGTCAAATACATTCTACAAAGCTAATTGAATCAAATGAAAGTCAAACACATTCAAAAAAAGTTATTTGAATTAAATGAAAGTCAAACACATTCAAAAAAGTTATTTAAATCAAATGAAAGTGAAATGCATTCTATAAAGTTAATTTAATCAAATGAAAGTAAAAAACATTCAAACAATGCTATTTGAATCAAATGAGAGTCAAACACATTCAAACAAAGCTAATTAAATCAAATAAAAGTCAAATACATTGTATAAAGTTTATTGAATTAAATGAAAGTTAAACACATTAAAACAAAGCTATTTGAATCAAATGAAAGTCAAACACATTCAAACAAAGCTATTTGAATCAATTGAGAGTTAAACACATTCAAACAAAGCTATTTAAATCAAACGAAAGTCAAATCCATTCTACAAAGCTAATTGAATCAAATAAAAGTCAAACACATTCAAACAAAGCTATTCGAATCAAATGAAAGTCAAATACATTCTACAAAGCTATTGAATCAAACGAAAGTCAAACACATTCAAACAAAGCTATTTGAATCAAAAGAAAGTCAAATACATTCTATAAAGCTGATTGAATCAAATGAAAGTCAAACACATTCAAACAAAGCTATTTGAATCAAATGAAAGTCAAATACATTCTACAAAGCAAATTGAATCAAATGAAAGTCAAACACAATCAAACAAAGCTATTTGAATCAAATGAAAGTCAAATACATTCTAAAAAGCTAATTGAATCGAATGATAGTCAAACACATTCAAACAAAGCTATTCGAACCAAATGAAAGTCTAATACATTCTACAAAGCTAATTGAATCAAATGAAAGTCAAACACATTCAAACAAAGCTATTTGAATCAAATGAAAGTCAAACACATTCAAACAAAGCAATTTAAATCAAATGAAAGTCAAACACATTCAAATAAAGATATTTGATCAAATGAAAGTCAAACACATTCAAACAAAGCTATTCGAACCAAATGAAAGTCTAATACATTCTACAAAGCTAATTGAATCAAATAAAAGTCAAACACACATTCAAATAAAGCTATTTGAATCAAATGAAAGTCAAACACATTCAAACAAAGCAATTTAAATCAAATGAAAGTCAAACACATTCAAATAAAGATATTTGATCAAATGAAAGTCAAACACATTCAAACAAAGCAATATAAATCAAATGAAAGTGAAATGCATTCTACAAAGCTAATTGAATCTTATAAAAGTCAAACTCATTCAAACAAAGCTATTTGAATCAAATGAAAGTCAAATACATTCTACAAAGATAATTGAATCAGATGAAAGTCAAACACATTCAAACAACCCTATTTGAATCAAATGAAAGTCAAATACATTTTACAAAGCTAATTGAATCAAATGAAAGTCAAACACATTCAAACAAAGCTATTTGAATCAACTGAAAGTCAAACACGTTTAAACAAAGCTATTTAAATGAAATGAAAGTGAAATGCAATCTACAAATCTATTTAAATCAAATGAAAGTCAAACACTATCAAACAAATTTATTTGCATCAAATTCAAGTCAAATTTATTCTACAAAGCTAATTAAATCGAATGAAAGTCAAACACATTCAAACAAAGCTATTTGAATCAAATGAAAGTAAAATACATTCTACAAAGCTAATTGAATCAAATGAAAGTCAAACACATTCAAACAAAGCTATTTGTATCAAATGAAAGTAAAATACATTCTACAAAGCTAATTGAATCAAATGAAAGTCAAACACATTCAAACAAAGCTATTTGAATCAAATGAAAGTAAAATACATTCTACAAAGCTAATTGAATCCAATGAAAGTCAAACACATTCAAACAAAGCTATTTGTATCAAATGAAAGTCAAATACATTCTACAAAGCTAATTGAATCAAATGAAAGTCAAACACATTCAAACAAAGCTATTTGAATCAAATGAAAATCAAATACATTCTACAATGCTAATTGAATCAAATGAAAGTCAAACACATTCAAACAAAGCTATTTGAATAAAATGAAAGTCAAATGCATTCTACAAAACTAATTGAATCAAATGAAAGTCAAACACATTCAAACAAAGCTATTTGAATCAATTGAGAGTTAAACACATTTAAACAAAGCTATTTGAATCAAATGAAAGTCAAATACATTCTATAAAGCTAATTGAATCAAATGAAAGTGAAACACATTCAAACAAAGCAATTTAAATCAAATGAAAGTCAAACACATTCAAACAAAGCTATTTGAATCAAATGAAAGTGAAATGCATTCTACAAAGATAATTGAATCAGATGAAAGTCAAACACATTCAAACAACCCTATTTGAATCAAATAAAAGTCAAATACATTCTACAAAGCTAATTGAATCAAATGAAAGTCAAACACATTCAAAAAAAGCTATTTGAATCACTGAAAGTCAAACACGTTTAAACAAAGCGATTTAAATGAAATGAAAGTCAAACACATTCAAAAAAAGTTATTTAAATCAAATGAAAGTGAAATGCATTCTATAAAGTTAATTTAATCAAATGAAAGTAAAAAACATTCAAACAATGCTATTTGAATCAAATGAGAGTCAAACACATTCAAATAAAGCTAATTAAATCAAATAAAAGTCAAATACATTGTATAAAGTTGATTGAATTAAATGAAAGTTAAACACATTAAAACAAAGCTATTTGAATCAAATGAAAGTCAAACACATTCAAACAAAGCTATTTGAATCAATTGAGAGTTAAACACATTCAAACAAAGCTATTTAAATCAAATGAAAGTCAAATACATTCTACAAAGCTAATTGAATCAAATAAAAGTCAAACACATTCAAACAAAGCTATTCGAATCAAATGAAAGTCAAATACATTCTACAAAGCTATTGAATCAAACGAAAGTCAAACACATTCAAACAAAGCTATTTGAATCAAATGAAAGTCAAACACATTCAAACAAAGCTATTTGAATCAAATGAAAGTCAAATACATTCTACAAAGTTAATTGAATAATATGAAAGTCAAACACATTCAAACAAAGCAATTTAAATCAAATGAAAGTGAAATACATTTTACAAAGCTAATTGAATCACATGAAAGTCAAACACATTCAAACAAAGCTATTTGAATCAAATGAAAGTCAAATACATTCTACAAAGCTAATTGAATCAAATGAAAGTCAAACACATTCAATCAAAGCTATTTGTATCAAATGAAAGTCAAATACATTCTACAAAGCTAATTGAATCAAATGAAAGTCAAACACATTCAAACAAAGCTATTTGAATCAAATGAAAATCAAATACATTCTACAATGCTAATTGAATCAAATGAAAGTCAAACACATTCAATCAAAGCTATTTGAATCAATTGAGAGTTAAACACATTTAAACAAAGCTATTTGAATCAAATGAAAGTCAAATACATTCTATAAAGCTAATTGAATCAAATGAAAGTGAAATACATTCAAACAAAGCAATTTAAATCAAATGAAAGTCAAACACATTCAAACAAAGTTATTTAAAATCAAACGAAAGTGAAATGCATTCTACAAAGCTAATTTAATCAAATGAAAGTCAAACACATTCAAACAAAGCTAGTTTAATCAAATATGAGTCAAATTCATTCACACAAAGCTATTTGTATCAAATGAAAGTCAAATACATTCTACAAAGCTAATTGAATCAAATGAAAGTCAAACACATTCAAACAAAGCTATTTTCATCAAATGAAAATCAAATACATTCTACAATGCTAATTGAATCAAATGAAAGTCAAACACATTCAATCAAAGCTATTTGAATCAATTGAGAGTTAAACACATTTAAACAAAGCTATTTGAATCAAATGAAAGTCAAATACATTCTATAAAGCTAATTGAATCAAATGAAAGTGAAACACATTCAAACAAAGCAATTTAAATCAAATGAAAGTCAAACACATTCAAACAATGTTATTTAAAATCAAACGAAAGTGAAATGCATTCTACAAAGCTAATTTAATCAAATGAAAGTCAAACACATTCAAACAAAGCTAGTTTAATCAAATATGAGTCAAATACATTCACACAAAGCTATTTGAATTAAATGAAAGTCAAATACATTCTACAAAGCTAATTGAATCAAATGAAAGTCAAACACATTCAAACAAAGCTATTTGAATTAAATGAAAGTCAAACACATTCAAAAAAAGTTATTTAAATCAAATGAAAGTGAAATGCATTCTATAAAGTTAATTTAATCAAATGAAAGTAAAAAACATTCAAACAATGCTATTTGAATCAAATGAGAGTCAAACACATTCAAACAAAGCTAATTAAATCAAATAAAAGTCAAATACATTGTATAAAGTTGATTGAATTAAATGAAAGTTAAACACATTAAAACAAAGCTATTTGAATCAAATGAAAGTCAAACACATTCAAACAAAGCTATTTGAATCAATTGAGAGTTAAACACATTCAAACAAAGCTATTTAAATCAAATGAAAGTCAAATACATTCTACAAAGCTAATTGAATCAAATAAAAGTCAAACACATTCAAACAAAGCTATTCGAATCAAATGAAAGTCAAATACATTCTACAAAGCTATTGAATCAAACGAAAGTCAAACACATTCAAACAAAGCTATTTGAATCAAATGAAAGTCAAATACATTCTATAAAGCTGATTGAATCAAATGAAAGTCAAACACATTCAAACAAAGCTATTTGAATCAAATGAAAGTCAAATACATTCTACAAAGTTAATTGAATAATATGAAAGTCAAACACATTCAAACAAAGCAATTTAAATCAAATGAAAGTGAAATACATTTTACAAAGCTAATTGAATCACATGAAAGTTAAACACATTCAAACAAAGCTATTTGAATCAAATGAAAATCAAATACATTCTACAATGCTAATTGAATCAAATGAAATTCAAACACATTCAATCAAAGCTATTTGAATAAAATGAAAGTCAAATGCATTCTACAAAACTAATTGAATCAAATGAAAGTCAAACACATTCAAACAAAGCTATTTGAATCAAATGAAAGTCAAATAAATTCTACAAAGCTAATTGAATCACATGAAAGTCAAACACATTCAAACAAAGCTATTTGAATCAAATGAAAGTCAAATACATTCTACAAAGCTAATTGAATCAAATGAAAGTCAAACACATTCAAACAAAGCTATTTGAATCAAATGAAAGTCAAACACGTTCAAATAAAGCTATTTAAATCAAATGAAAGTGAAATGCATTCTACAAAGCTAATTGAATCAAATAAAAGTCAAACACATTCAAATAAAGCTATTTGAATCAAATAAAAGTCAAACACATTCAAACAAAGCAATTTAAATCAAATGAAAGTCAAACACATTCAAATAAAGATATTTGATCAAATGAAAGTCAAACACATTCAAACAAAGCAATATAAATCAAATGAAAGTGAAATGCATTCTGCAAAGCTAATTGAATCACATAAAAGTCAAACTCATTCAAACAAAGCTATTTGAATCAAATGAAAGTCAAATACATTCTACAAAGATAATTGAATCAGATGAAAGTCAAACACATTCAAACAACCCTATTTGAATCAAATGAAAGTCAAATACATTCTACAAAGCTAATTGAATCAAATGAAAGTCAAACACATTCAAATAAAGCTATTTGAATCAACTGAAAGTCAAACACGTTTAAACAAAGCTATTTAAATGAAATGAAAGTGAAATGCAATCTACAAATCTATTTAAATCAAATGAAAGTCTAACACTTTCAAACAAATTTATTTGCATCAAATTCAAGTCAAATTTACTCTACAAAGCTAATTGAATCGAATGAAAGTCAAACACATTCAAACAAAGCTATTTGAATCAAATGAAAGTAAAATACATTCTACAAAGCTTATTGAATCAAATGAAAGTCACACATTCAAACAAAGCTATTTGTATCAAATGAAAGTCAAATACATTCTACAAAGCTAATTGAATCAAATGAAAGTCAAACACATTCAAACAAAGCTATTTGAATCAAATGAAAATCAAATACATTCTACAATGCTAATTGAATCAAATGAAAGTCAAACACATTCAAACAAAGCTATTTAAATAAAATGAAAGTCAAATGCATTCTACAAAACTAATTGAATCAAATGAAAGTCAAACACATTCAAACAAAGCTATTTGAATCAATTGAGAGTTAAACACATTCAAACAAAGCTATTTGAATCAAATGAAAGTCAAATACATTCTATAAAGCTAATTGAATCAAATGAAAGTGAAACACATTCAAACAAAGCAATTTAAATCAAATGAAAGTCAAACACATTCAAACAAAGCTATTTGAATCAAATGAAAGTCAAATACATTCTACAAAGATAATTGAATCAGATGAAAGTCAAACACATTCAAACAACCCTATTTGAATCAAATAAAAGTCAAATACATTCTACAAAGCTAATTGAATCAAATGAAAGTCAAACACATTCAAAAAAAGCTATTTGAATCACTGAAAGTCAAACACGTTTAAACAAAGCGATTTAAATGAAATGAAAGTCAAACACATTCAAAAAAAGTTATTTAAATCAAATGAAAGTGAAATGCATTCTATAAAGTTAATTTAATCAAATGAAAGTAAAAAACATTCAAACAATGCTATTTGAATCAAATGAGAGTCAAACACATTCAAATAAAGCTAATTAAATCAAATAAAAGTCAAATACATTGTATAAAGTTGATTGAATTAAATGAAAGTTAAACACATTAAAACAAAGCTATTTGAATCAAATGAAAGTCAAACACATTCAAACAAAGCTATTTGAATCAATTGAGAGTTAAACACATTCAAACAAAGCTATTTAAATCAAATGAAAGTCAAATACATTCTACAAAGCTAATTGAATCAAATAAAAGTCAAACACATTCAAACAAAGCTATTCGAATCAAATGAAAGTCAAATACATTCTACAAAGCTATTGAATCAAACGAAAGTCAAACACATTCAAACAAAGCTATTTGAATCAAATGAAAGTCAAATACATTCTATAAAGCTGATTGAATCAAATGAAAGTCAAACACATTCAAACAAAGCTATTTGAATCAAATGAAAGTCAAATACATTCTACAAAGTTAATTGAATAATATGAAAGTCAAACACATTCAAACAAAGCAATTTAAATCAAATGAAAGTGAAATACATTTTACAAAGCTAATTGAATCACATGAAAGTCAAACACATTCAAACAAAGCTATTTGAATCAAATGAAAGTCAAATACATTCTACAAAGCTAATTGAATCAAATGAAAGTCAAACACATTCAATCAAAGCTATTTGTATCAAATGAAAGTCAAATACATTCTACAAAGCTAATTGAATCAAATGAAAGTCAAACACATTCAAACAAAGCTATTTGAATCAAATGAAAATCAAATACATTCTACAATGCTAATTGAATCAAATGAAAGTCAAACACATTCAATCAAAGCTATTTGAATCAATTGAGAGTTAAAAACATTTAAACAAAGCTATTTGAATCAAATGAAAGTCAAATACATTCTATAAAGCTAATTGAATCAAATGAAAGTGAAATACATTCAAACAAAGCAATTTAAATCAAATGAAAGTCAAACACATTCAAACAAAGTTATTTAAAATCAAACGAAAGTGAAATGCATTCTACAAAGCAAATTTAATCAAATGAAAGTCAAACACATTCAAACAAAGCTAGTTTAATCAAATATGAGTCAAATACATTCACACAAAGCTATTTGTATCAAATGAAAGTCAAATACATTCTACAAAGCTAATTGAATCAAATGAAAGTCAAACACATTCAAACAAAGCTATTTGAATCAAATGAAAATCAAATACATTCTACAATGCTAATTGAATCAAATGAAAGTCAAACACATTCAATCAAAGCTATTTGAATCAATTGAGAGTTAAACACATTTAAACAAAGCTATTTGAATCAAATGAAAGTCAAATACATTCTATAAAGCTAATTGAATCAAATGAAAGTGAAACACATTCAAACAAAGCAATTTAAATCAAATGAAAGTCAAACACATTCAAACAATGTTATTTAAAATCAAACGAAAGTGAAATGCATTCTACAAAGCTAATTTAATCAAATGAAAGTCAAACACATTCAAACAAAGCTAGTTTAATCAAATATGAGTCAAATACATTCACACAAAGCTATTTGAATTAAATGAAAGTCAAATACATTCTACAAAGCTAATTGAATCAAATGAAAGTCAAACACATTCAAACAAAGCTATTTGAATTAAATGAAAGTCAAACACATTCAAAAAAAGTTATTTAAATCAAATGAAAGTGAAATGCATTCTATAAAGTTAATTTAATCAAAAGAAAGTAAAAAACATTCAAACAATGCTATTTGAATCAAATGAGAGTCAAACACATTCAAACAAAGCTAATTAAATCAAATAAAAGTCAAATACATTGTATAAAGTTGATTGAATTAAATGAAAGTTAAACACATTAAAACAAAGCTATTTGAATCAAATGAAAGTCAAACACATTCAAACAAAGCTATTTGAATCAATTGAGAGTTAAACACATTCAAACAAAGCTATTTAAATCAAATGAAAGTCAAATACATTCTACAAAGCTAATTGAATCAAATAAAAGTCAAACACATTCAAACAAAGCTATTCGAATCAAATGAAAGTCAAATACATTCTACAAAGCTATTGAATCAAACGAAAGTCAAACACATTCAAACAAAGCTATTTGAATCAAATGAAAGTCAAATACATTCTATAAAGCTGATTGAATCAAATGAAAGTCAAACACATTCAAACAAAGCTATTTGAATCAAATGAAAGTCAAATACATTCTACAAAGTTAATTGAATAATATGAAAGTCAAACACATTCAAACAAAGCAATTTAAATCAAATGAAAGTGAAATACATTTTACAAAGCTAATTGAATCACATGAAAGTCAAACACATTCAAACAAAGCTATTTGAATCAAATGAAAGTCAAATACATTCTACAAAGCTAATTGAATCAAATGAAAGTCAAACACATTCAATCAAAGCTATTTGTATCAAATGAAAGTCAAATACATTCTACAAAGCTAATTGAATCAAATGAAAGTCAAACACATTCAAACAAAGCTATTTGAATCAAATGAAAATCAAATACATTCTACAATGCTAATTGAATCAAATGAAAGTCAAACACATTCAATCAAAGCTATTTGAATCAATTGAGAGTTAAACACATTTAAACAAAGCTATTTGAATCAAATGAAAGTCAAATACATTCTATAAAGCTAATTGAATCAAATGAAAGTGAAATACATTCAAACAAAGCAATTTAAATCAAATGAAAGTCAAACACATTCAAACAAAGTTATTTAAAATCAAACGAAAGTGAAATGCATTCTACAAAGCAAATTTAATCAAATGAAAGTCAAACACATTCAAACAAAGCTAGTTTAATCAAATATGAGTCAAATACATTCACACAAAGCTATTTGTATCAAATGAAAGTCAAATACATTCTACAAAGCTAATTGAATCAAATGAAAGTCAAACACATTCAAACAAAGCTATTTGAATCAAATGAAAATCAAATACATTCTACAATGCTAATTGAATCAAATGAAAGTCAAACACATTCAATCAAAGCTATTTGAATCAATTGAGAGTTAAACACATTTAAACAAAGCTATTTGAATCAAATGAAAGTCAAATACATTCTATAAAGCTAATTGAATCAAATGAAAGTGAAACACATTCAAACAAAGCAATTTAAATCAAATGAAAGTCAAACACATTCAAACAATGTTATTTAAAATCAAACGAAAGTGAAATGCATTCTACAAAGCTAATTTAATCAAATGAAAGTCAAACACATTCAAACAAAGCTAGTTTAATCAAATATGAGTCAAATACATTCACACAAAGCTATTTGAATTAAATGAAAGTCAAATACATTCTACAAAGCTAATTGAATCAAATGAAAGTCAAACACATTCAAACAAAGCTATTTGAATTAAATGAAAGTCAAACACATTCAAAAAAAGTTATTTAAATCAAATGAAAGTGAAATGCATTCTATAAAGTTAATTTAATCAAATGAAAGTAAAAAACATTCAAACAATGCTATTTGAATCAAATGAGAGTCAAACACATTCAAACAAAGCTAATTAAATCAAATAAAAGTCAAATACATTGTATAAAGTTGATTGAATTAAATGAAAGTTAAACACATTAAAACAAAGCTATTTGAATCAAATGAAAGTCAAACACATTCAAACAAAGCTATTTGAATCAATTGAGAGTTAAACACATTCAAACAAAGCTATTTAAATCAAATGAAAGTCAAATACATTCTACAAAGCTAATTGAATCAAATAAAAGTCAAACACATTCAAACAAAGCTATTCGGATCAAATTAAAGTCAAATACATTCTACAAAGCTATTGAATCAAACGAAAGTCAAACACATTCAAACAAAGCTATTTGAATCAAATGAAAGTCAAATACATTCTATAAAGCTGATTGAATCAAATGAAAGTCAAACACATTCAAACAAAGCTATTTGAATCAAATGAAAGTCAAATACATTCTACAAAGTTAATTGAATAATATGAAAGTCAAACACATTCAAACAAAGCAATTTAAATCAAATGAAAGTGAAATACATTTTACAAAGCTAATTGAATCACATGAAAGTCAAACACATTCAAACAAAGCTATTTGAATCAAATGAAAATCAAATACATTCTACAATGCTAATTGAATCAAATGAAATTCAAACACATTCAATCAAAGCTATTTGAATAAAATGAAAGTCAAATGCATTCTACAAAACTAATTGAATCAAATGAAAGTCAAACACATTCAAACAAAGCTATTTGAATCAAATGAAAGTCAAATAAATTCTACAAAGCTAATTGAATCACATGAAAGTCAAACACATTCAAACAAAGCTATTTGAATCAAATGAAAGTCAAATACATTCTACAAAGCTAATTGAATCAAAAGAAAGTCAAACACATTCAAACAAAGCTATTTGAATCAAATGAAAGTCAAACACGTTCAAATAAAGCTATTTAAATCAAATGAAAGTGAAATGCATTCTACAAAGCTAATTGAATCAAATAAAAGTCAAACACATTCAAATAAAGCTATTTGAATCAAATGAAAGTCAAACACATTCAAACAAAGCAATTTAAATCAAATGAAAGTCAAACACATTCAAATAAAGATATTTGATCAAATGAAAGTCAAACACATTCAAACAAAGCAATATAAATCAAATGAAAGTGAAATGCATTCTGCAAAGCTAATTGAATCACATAAAAGTCAAACTCATTCAAACAAAGCTATTTGAATCAAATGAAAGTCAAATACATTCTACAAAGATAATTGAATCAGATGAAAGTCAAACACATTCAAACAACCCTATTTGAATCAAATGAAAGTCAAATACATTCTACAAAGCTAATTGAATCAAATGAAAGTCAAACACATTCAAATAAAGCTATTTGAATCAACTGAAAGTCAAACACGTTTAAACAAAGCTATTTAAATGAAATGAAAGTGAAATGCAATCTACAAATATATTTAAATCAAATGAAAGTCTAACACTTTCAAACAAATTTATTTGCATCAAATTCAAGTCAAATTTACTCTACAAAGCTAATTGAATCGAATGAAAGTCAAACACATTCAAACAAAGCTATTTGAATCAAATGAAAGTAAAATACATTCTACAAAGCTTATTGAATCAAATGAAAGTCACACATTCAAACAAAGCTATTTGTATCAAATGAAAGTCAAATACATTCTACAAAGCTAATTGAATCAAATGAAAGTCAAACACATTCAAACAAAGCTATTTGAATCAAATGAAAATCAAATACATTCTACAATGCTAATTGAATCAAATGAAAGTCAAACACATTCAAACAAAGCTATTTGAATAAAATGAAAGTCAAATGCATTCTACAAAACTAATTGAATCAAATGAAAGTCAAACACATTCAAACAAAGCTATTTGAATCAATTGAGAGTTAAACACATTCAAACAAAGCTATTTGAATCAAATGAAAGTCAAGTACATTCTATAAAGCTAATTGAATCAAATGAAAGTGAAACACATTCAAACAAAGCAATTTAAATCAAATGAAAGTCAAACACATTCAAACAAAGCTATTTGAATCAAATGAAAGTCAAATACATTCTACAAAGATAATTGAATCAGATGAAAGTCAAACACATTCAAACAACCCTATTTGAATCAAATAAAAGTCAAATACATTCTACAAAGCTAATTGAATCAAATGAAAGTCAAACACATTCAAAAAAAGCTATTTGAATCACGGAAAGTCAAACACGTTTAAACAAAGCGATTTAAATGAAATGAAAGTCAAACACATTCAAAAAAAGTTATTTAAATCAAATGAATGTGAAATGCATTCTATAAAGTTAATTTATTCAAATGAAAGTAAAAAACATTCAAACAATGCTATTTGAATCAAATGAGAGTCAAACACATTCAAACAAAGCTAATTAAATCAAATAAAAGTCAAATACATTGTATAAAGTTGATTGAATTAAATGAAAGTTAAACACATTAAAACAAAGCTATTTGAATCAAATGAAAGTCAAACACATTCAAACAAAGCTATTTGAATCAATTGAGAGTTAAACACATTCAAACAAAGCTATTTAAATCAAATGAAAGTCAAATACATTCTACAAAGCTAATTGAATCAAATAAAAGTTAAACACATTCAAAAAAAGCTATTTGAATTAAATGAAAGTCAAACACATTCAAAAAAAGTTATTTAAATCAAATGAATGTGAAATGCATTCTATAAAGTTAATTTAATCAAATGAAAGTAAAAAACATTCAAACAATGCTATTTGAATCAAATGAGAGTCAAACACATTCAAACAAAGCTAATTAAATCAAATAAAAGTCAAATACATTGTATAAAGTTGATTGAATTGAATTAAATGAAAGTTAAACACATTAAAACAAAGCTATTTGAATCAAATGAAAGTCAAACACATTCAAACAAAGCTATTTGAATCAATTGAGAGTTAAACAAATTCAAACAAAGCTATTTAAATCAAATGAAAGTCAAATACATTCTACAAAGCTATTGAATCAAACGAAAGTCAAACACATTCAAACAAAGCTATTTGAATCAAATGAAAGTCAAATACATTCTATAAAGCTGATTGAATCAAATGAAAGTCAAACACATTCAAACAAAGCTATTTGAATCAAATGAAAGTCAAATACATTCTACAAAGCAAATTGAATCAAATGAAAGTCAAACACAATCAAACAAAGCTATTTGAATCAAATGAAAGTCAAATACATTCTAAAAAGCTAATTGAATCAAATGATAGTCAAACACATTCAAACAAAGCTATTCGAACCAAATGAAAGTCTAATACATTCTACAAAGCTAATTGAATCAAATGAAAGTCAAACACATTCAAACAAAGCTATTTGAATCAAATGAAAGTCAAACACATTCAAACAAAGTTATTTGAATAAAATATGAATCAAATACATTCAAACAAAGGTTTTTGAATCAAATGAAAGTCAAATAAATTCTACAAAGCTAATTGAATCAAATGAAAGTCTAACACATTCAAATAAAGCTATTTGAATCAAATGAGAGTCAAATACATTCAAACAAAGCTAATTAAATCAAATGAAAGTTAAATACATTCTACAAAGCTAATTGAATCAAAAGAAAGTCAAACACATTCAAATAAAGCTATTTGAATCAAATGAGAGTCAAATACATTCAAACAAAGCTAATTAAATCAAATAAAAGTTAAATACATTCTACAAAGCTAATTGAATAAAATGAAAGTCAAACACATTGAATCAAAGCTATTTAAATTAAATGAAAGTCAAATACATTCTACAAAGCCAATTGAATCAAATGAAAGTCAAACACATTCAAACAAAGCTATTTGAATCAAATGAAAGTCAAACACGTTCAAATAAAGCTATTTAAATCAAATGAAAGTGAAATGCATTCTACAAAGCTAATTGAATCAAATAAAAGTCAAACACATTCAAATAAAGCTATTTGAATCAAATGAAAGTCAAACACATTCAAACAAAGCAATTTAAATCAAATGAAAGTCAAACACATTCAAATAAAGATATTTGATCAAATGAAAGTCAAACACATTCAAACAAAGCAATATAAATCAAATGAAAGTGAAATGCATTCTACAAAGCTAATTGAATCACATAAAAGTCAAACTCATTCAAACAAAGCTATTTGAATCAAATGAAAGTCAAATACATTCTACAAAGATAATTGAATCAGATGAAAGTCAAACACATTCAAACAACCCTATTTGAATCAAATGAAAGTCAAATACATTCTACAAAGCTAATTGAATCAAATGAAAGTCAAACATGATTAGGGGATTTTGCTCCCACCAATCGGAATGCGCCACGTGGGCCAATCAGGACCTGCCAAGTGTCCCCTAGTTGGAACTGTCAGGGCTTGCCACGTGGCACGCGCTTATTCGTCCACCTTGGACCTGTTATGTCACGACATGTGGCATACTCCATGCCTAATGGAGAAATCGGCCACCCAGGCCCAACTTCCGAGGGAAGCCCAATCGGCCCTAGGTTTACCTAAACCTAGGATGGGCACGTTTCCCAAGGTTATAAATACCTCCCTTAATCCACATTAAGGGAGATTACAAAAAAAAGAATACAGAATCATTACGGAAAAAAACACATTAATTACACACAGTAATAACCGGCTGATCTCGCTAACAAGTAGATTACCTACGTTAATCACTCTTACCTAGAGAGACCTAATCACTTTAATTTCCGCATTAATTACTCCTTAATCAGGTACTACCTTGACCGTTGGAGGCGGAGCTCACAGGAGTCTCCGTTATTTTGCAGGTACAGGCGTCCGGGTCCAGTCTCGGAATTGTAACTCTCCCGCAGGACATCAGAAAACCCCGAAACATTTGGCGCCGTCTGTGGGGAGAGTACTTCTGAGATGGCATCCAAGTCTGTACCGACTCCTGAAGAGAGGCGTCCCCTAGACGACCCTCAAGTTCAGTCGGACCATGATACCGAAAGTGAATTTGAAGTTGAAGCTCATACAGCTTCAGACGGGACCCTAAGGGCCCGACGTACCCGTCATACCGAAAGGAGGGAACGGGAGCATCTTCAAACAGGAAGCGAGCCAGCAGGCGCACCGCCTGTTCGGCAACAGCCGACTGATGGGTCTGCTCCCATCACAAGGAACGAACTCATGACCTTCATGAGGGACTTCAAGGGAGAGATTCAAGAGTTGATCAACAAGAAGCCGCCTGCTCCAGTCAAGGAGCAGTCGGCCAAGAAACCCTCCACTTCACTGAAGAGGAAGCCAGTTCAAGGGCGAGAGGCGACTCCTCATCCTAAATCTAGGAAGCGGGAGCCACCTGCCCTTGATTTCACAAAATTCCGTTATCCTACAGGAAATAGGAAACCTGTTCGTCATATTCAGGCGGACGGGTCGAAGCAAACATTCACAGATGCTCGGCTACTGCTAGAGCAGAAGAAGAGTGACCGATTGTCAGAGTCGGCCTCTACTTCAAACTTTCAAGACAGTTTGCGAAATGCCTCGATGAGGCATACTCAGTCGTATCATGAGAGTCAGTCAGGCGGCACCTCCCGTCAGTCCGGCTTTCATAGCGACCAGGCGGTACCAAACTTACCATTTGTGCCGCAACAACAGTATTTTTTGCAGCCACCTCCGTTTGGTGGACCTGCAGCAAAAAACGTCCAACCTATGGACTGGCAGCTACGGTTGCTTAGACTTGGTGAACAGCCGTTGGCCTTCTCCAAGGAAATTACTGAAGCCGCTCAGCCGGCCAAAGTGAAAAATATACTAGTAGGCGCCTATGACGGCACTACTAACCCAGAAGACCATCTGATGGCATTCACCAACCTGATGTACCTTCAAGAATTGGATGATCCCACTTGATGCAAGTGTTTCCCAGCGACTCTCAAAGGAATCGCACAGCAATGGTTCGGCAACCTGCCGACTGGTTGTGTAAATAGCTTCAGGACGCTTGCTTACTTATTTGCCTCCAACTTCGCCATGAACATCCCTGCGAAGAAAACGACCCTTGATTTGGGAACAATTCAGCAGGGCGAGAAGGAGGGGCTTCGTTCTTACATCAGGCGGTTTAACCTGATGAGAATACAGATTCAAGGGTTACCGGATGAGGTATTTTATACTGACTTTTTCAGAGGTCTCAAAGACGGGTCTACCTTCAAATTTGATTTGGTTCGAAAAAGAGTGGCTACTCTTCAAGAGGCCTTGATTGAAGCAGAAGCCTATATACAGGCGACTGATCTTTGTACGATAAAATAGTCGGACGGGAAAAGTTTCGACAAAAGAGAGGTCTGGGCGGCTGATTCCTCTAAACAGCCGGCCTAGAAAAGGAAAAAAGAATTCAGACCATACTCCCCAAAGTATGCGTTTAACAAGGATAACCAGTTTATCCTAAAAGAAATCAAAGGACGGATCTCAATTGAGAAGCCGGTCCCCATGAAGGGTTCTGCAAACAACCGGAACCAAGATAAATTCTGTGCTTATCATGATGATGTTGGTCATCACACCAATGACTGCATCAGTCTCATGCGGTATCTGGACCGCCTGGCTGAGCAAGGTGATCTTGCCACTTATGTCAAGAAATCTACGGGGAACACTTCCTCAAAAAAGCAGTCGGCCAAAAAGAATCAACAGGTCGACAGCTCCGATACAGATGATGCAGTCGTCTACACCATTGCAGGCGGCTTCTCAGGAGGCGGCCCCACTATTAGGGGCAACAAAGACAATATCAGGCGGTTAGATGTAAATTCCGTTCACCAAGAACGGTCGTCCAAATATTCATTTCCTGAGATTGTCATCACTGAAGAAGATCTAGGAAGGGTAAGGGGGCCGCATGACGACCCTCTCGTTATTGAATGTAAAGTGGCCAACCAGAGAGTTGGCCGAATCCTCATAGATACCGGAAGCTCCTCAGATCTCATCAGTAGCAAATGTCTGTCGAAACTGAAATATCAGACTGATTGCATACATCCGGCCTCCCACCCTTTAGTAGGGTTTGGAGGAGGAGTCGTCCACCCACTGGGACGAGTAGATTTACCCATTCGCCTGGGCGAAAAAGGGGAAGGACGACACATGGTAGTCCGGTTCCTAGTAGTAGAGGAACTCTCGGCCTACAACATGATTCTGGGTCGACCAACCCTGAATAATTCCAAGGCTGTTATAATCCCGTCTCTTATGTTGCTCAAGTTTGAGAGGGATAATGGAACAGTCGGCTCCCTAAGGGGAGATCAGAGGATGGCCCGAGAGTGCTATCTCTTGGATGTCAAGCCCACTGTTATGGCCACTGGGTCAAGTGGTGAAAAAACAGACCTTGACAATGTCAAGGAGAGTGCGCCTGTTCAAGAAGCAGGCGGCAAAAAGAGAAAGGCGTCCCAGACAGGGGCCGCAAGAAAAGCAAGAAAATAGCAATCATTGGCAGAGGAGCGACCGGATGAGTTCCGCCCTCAGCCGGCTGGTGAGCATGCGGACCTGATCTTAGACGACTCACGTCCTGACCGAACAGTTAAAGTTGGGACGACTGCTCTGAGAAACCTTGGTGACGACTTTCACAACCTATTGAAAGAATACAAGGACATCTTTGCATTCGAAGTCCATGAAATGCCAGGCATTAGTCCTGAACTGGCGGTACATAAACTCGCCGTGGATCCAAAAAAGAAGCCGGTACGGCAAAAGAAGCGGAACCATGGCGAAGAAAGAAGTCAGGCGGCAGCCGTCGAAGTTAAAAAATTACTTGATGCAGGGTTCATTCGGCAATGTTACTTCCCAGACTGGATTGCAAATGTGGTGCTTGTTAAAAAGCCGAATGGCACCTGGCGAATGTGTGTAGACTACACAGACTTAAACAAGGCGTGCCCCAAAGACAGTTACCCTCTGCCTAAAATTGATAACCTGGTCGACTCAACAGCCGGCCATGCTTTGATGAGCTTTATGGACGCCTATTCTGGTTTCCATCAAATTCCTTTATGGAAGAAAGATCAAGAAAAGACGGCCTTTGTCACTGATTAGGGGTTATATTGTTACACGGTCATGCCGTTTGGTCTTAAGAATGCCCCGGCTACCTTCCAACGAATGATAAACACTGTGTTCTTTGATCAGATTGGGAGAAACGTCGAGGCATACATTGATGATATGATTGTCAAGACTAAACTTCAGAAAGATCATCTGTCGGACCTCCGAGAAACTTTCGCCACACTCAGGCGGCACCATGTCATGCTCAATCCCAAGAAATGTGTATTTGGAGTTGAGTCTGGGAAATTTCTCGGATTCCTTATCAATCAGAGAGGAATAGAGGCGAACCCTGAGAAGGTGCAGGCGGTCATTGACATGCAGTCGCCTCGTACCATCCGAGAGGTTCAGAAGTTAACAGGTTGTCTGGCGGCCTTGGGAAGATTTCTAAGCCGATCAGGCGACAAATGCCTATACTTTTTCCAGGCAATTAAGAAAAAGGCAAGGTTTGAATGGGGGCCGGATGCTAAGGCCGCCTTCCAGAAATTAAAAGTTCACTTGCATTCCTTGCCGAGGCTGGTCAGCCCTTTGCCCAAAGAGGTTCTCTACATGTACTTGGCCCTCTCTGATCATGCGTTAAGCGCTGTTCTCCTTGCTGAAAGGGACGGCTGTCAGCTCCCGGTCTACTTTGTCAGTCACGTACTGAAAAATGCCGAGTTGAGGTATCCCCTAGTGGAGAAATTTGGTCTTGCACTCTTCATGGCTGTTAAAAAATTGAAGCCCTACTTTTTGGCACATGCAGTCGTCGTGTATACAGACCAACCTATCAAGCGGCCACTCACCATCATGGAGTCGTCAGGCCGAATGATCAAATGGGCCATAGAAATACAGAGCCTCGAAGTTACTTTCGAGCCTAGAAAAGCAGTGAAGGGGCAAGCCTTTGCTGACTTTATTGTTAAGGTGACTCGTCCTCCTGACTCTCAAGTTCCAGACCAAGTCTGGAAGGTATATGTGGACGGAAGCTCTACTTCAAATGGTTGTGGAGCAGGCGTCATATGTCAGTCGCCAGAGGGCGACAGGTACGAGTATGCTCTACGCTTCAGTTTTCAGGCTTCAAACAATGAGGCAGAATATGAAGCTTTACTAGCCGGGATCCGCATGTGCAAGGCGGCAGGGGCAAGAAAAATAGACGCCTGTTCCGATTCACAATTGATAGTGAGTCAGTACAATGGCGAATACGAAGCAACCCATCCGGCCATGATCAAGTATTTACAGGCGGTTCGACAAGCAGTCGGCTCCCTTGAAGATTTCCATCTGATCCAAGTGCCAAGATCAGAAAACAACCAGGCGGATGCACTGTCAAAATTAGCATCATCCGCCTCCTCCGATACTCCTCGAACTGTTTTTTGGGAAGTAATGGAGAAGAGAAGCATCGAGGAAAACCCTATTGGAATCCTAGATAGAAGCTCAACCTGGATGGATTCAATCAGGGCATATCTGACAAACGGTACACTGCCAGATGATACTCAACAGGCGGCAGCACTGAAAAAACGAGCCACCTGTTTTGAAATGATAAAGGGAGAACTTCACAAAAAGGGTTACCTTCAACCCTTCTTAAAGTGTGTTACTCCAGAAAAGGGACGAGAGATACTAGACGATCTTCACTCTGGTTACTGTGCTTCTCATATAGGTGGTAGGATGCTTGCTCAAAGGGCAAGGCGGCAGGGCTACTTTTGGCCTACTTTGGAAGCAGATGCAATGGAGATGGTGAAAAAATGTGACAAGTGCCAAAGGTTTGGCAAACTAATTCACCGTCCGGCTACTGACCTCACTACCATTCACAGCCCACTACCGTTTGCTAAGTGGGGCATGGACATTCTGGGTCCATATACGCCTGCTACAGGCGGCAGGAGGTACATACTTGTTGCCGTTGACTACTTCACTAAATGGGTAGAGGCGGAGGCTGTAAAGGGAATCAAGACGAAAGATGTAATTTCATTCATTTGGAGAAATGTCATCACTCGGTTCGGGGTTCCCATGTCTATGGTTTTTGATAATGATCCCCAATTTGAGACGCCTGTTCTCAAAAGCTGGTTGGGTGACCAAGGAATTGCAAACTACTTTGCATCTGTCGGCCGTCCACAAGCAAACGGCCAGGTAGAAGCCTTTAATAAAATCATCTCAGACGGTCTCAAGAAAAAGATTGAACGAGCAGGCGGCCTATGGGCGGATGAACTACCACATGTTCTCTGGGCCATTAGGACGACTGAAAAAGGGGCGACTGGAGAAACTCCATTCCTCCTAACTTACGGTGCGGAAGCTGTTCTTCCAATAGAACACTACGAGCCGACTCTTCGAGTAATTCTATATGACGAAGAGGCAAACTGGGAAGCCATGCGCCTGGCATTAGACTCACTTCCTGAAAAGAGGGGCAATGCTGTCTTGCGCCATGAGATCTATCGCCTGAGAATGACTAGATCATACAACAAAAAAGTACACAGGCGTCCACTCAAAGTAGGGGACTTTGTACTTAGAAAAATGGAAGCAGTTGGTAGGGCTAATGAGTCTGGCAAACTAACTCCCAACTGGGAAGGACCCTACCGAATCTATGAGGAAGTCAGGGACGGTACCTACCGTCTGGAAACACCAGACGGACAACCGTTGCCTCAAACTTGGAATGTAGATAATCTTAAGAAATATTTCTTTTGAATGATGTAAATAGTCAAGAGCTACTTAATAAAAGTGCACTTACTATTCAAATTTGTACTAAGAGGGGCACGCTTACTAACAAATAGTCGGCTACTCTCCGTGTTTAATTTTACTTACGAGGGGCATGTCGTCTGTACCTTTACAGTCGGCTACTCTCCATTGAGTTTTTCACTCTATCTTCAGAGGGGCATGCCGTCTGTACCTTTACAATCGACTACTCTCCATTGAATTTTTCACTCTATCTTCAGAGGGGCATGCCGTCTGTAACTTTACAGTCAGCTACTCTCCATTGAGTATTTTACTCACAATAGGGGCATGTTGTCTGGGCATATAGTCGGCTACTCTCCATAAGAAGATGGCCGACTGGTTCCAAACACATAGCCACCCCCCTAATACTTAGCTAAAAAGATTAGGGCCTGGCCGACTCTGTACCTAACAGGCGGCTACCCTCCTTTTTACTTAGCACCTACGTTCACCAAGAACTTACCAAGGCCACAGGCCGAATGATCAGACCAGGCGCCAAGCCAACTAATCAAATCTACAAAACTAATACGACCTGTCCCAACATCATAGCAGGCGTCCGACGGCATCCCTCCGGATGAAATTCGTCGCAGGGAGCAGCTCCCTTTTGGGTGGAACATTGTTCTATAAACTAATTACACGGCACCTATACGACTGTCCCCAAGGGCAACCACGTAGCCGTTTTTGAGACAAGGATAACTCTATCACTAACCAAACCAGTGGTAGCAGTTGACATATGAGTCAGATGACCGCCTGTATTACTTGGGATAAATGCAGGGGGTACCTATTGAGTTAATTGCCAACAAACATTGGCGAATCAAGGGGTCTAGCCGGCCTACGCCGCCTGGTACCTCTACTTCTCAAACAAAAGTGACGGCGTCTGAGTAACTCTAACGTTAACTCATAGTCACTCCCTCAAATTTGGTATGGAACCTAAAAGGTTTGAGTCGTCCGCCTGTTTTTAACAAACAGGGGCACTCAAACCCCTATTCCTACTAGGTAACCTATTGAGTTAATAGCCAACAAACATTGGCAAATCAAGGGGATCAGCCGGCCTCCGCCGCCTGGTACCTCTACTACTCAATCTAGATTGTGACGAAGACTAAGTAACTCCTATGTTAACTTAATAGTCACTCAAACTTAGTATGGAGCCTAAAAGGTATGAGTCGTCCGCCTGTTTTTAACAAACAGGGGCTCTCAACCACTACTCTTGCTAGGTTAACAAATTATGAGTTAAAAGCCAACAACATTGGCAATAAAGGGAAACAACCGGTACCCACCACTTGTTATCTCTACTACTCAATTCTTTGGCGACTAGGTAATACTCTATTTATTTGGTTAGACCACTTTCCTACTTGGTTAAATTTACAAATGACAGGACCGCCTGCCTAAAAAGGATCCAGACAAATAGTTCAAATACTGATTGGATAAATGGCCGACTGATCGTCTATCCTGGAAACAGACAACCAGTCGTCCAGGGGCATAGGCGGCGTACTAACTCTCCGTACCTGTCTGCAACGTTCGGCCCTGTAAAATAGTCGGTCTAGTGAACAATTGGATATTAGATATGGAATACTTAGACAAATTTGAAGAAAAACAAAAATTCATTAAAAATAAGCCGGTCATTAAAGACCAGCCAAATATTCAAAGCCCCGGCCCCCTGGCCGGGTAAATACAAAGCAAACGGCACGCAGGCCGTTGAAAGAATACATAAAGCTTAAGAAGGGGGCAGTTCAGTATTAGCAGCTGCCGCCTGGTCAGCACTCTTCTTGCTGGACTCGGCTTCAGCTGCATCCTTTTTTGATGTATTACCCCCAAGCGGCACAAGCGCCACTACCGGCTCCTCCTCCTCCAACGCTTCCCCCAACGCCTCTTCTTTAGCGGCCGCCATGATCTATTGATTATATGTTTCCGAACACTGGCGGTACGTTCTTTCCCAAGAGGCAAAGTCGGCACTGGGGAAGAGGCGGCCCCAGGTCATGCGCTGGATTTGAGCGGAGTCTTCCATCATCTCCCGGACCAGCTCTTTCTTCTCTTGCTCGGCCTTTTCCGAGAGCTCTTGGGTAAGACTCTTCTCCTGGGTCACCAGGCGTTCCTTTACGCTGGCCAAGGATTTCTCCATGGCTTCGTAAGAGTACATTATCAGGCGAAGAGGTTTCAGCTCGGCCTTGAGATTTGTGATGGTCGCCTCCAGCTCGTCATTCTTCTTCTGGGCCACCTCTAACTGAGCCCGAACAGCGGCGGTAGCCTGCGCCTGATAATAAAGAATATCAATGGTCAGTACTTCATTTTAGGCAATTTGAAACATTGCCTTATCACAGTCAGAGGCGGCCATAGCTTTTGCAGCCTTTACCTCTTTGTTCTTCCGATCAAGCGGCTTGCGAAGGCCGTTAACTCGGAGCAGGGCCTAAGTACAAAAAAAAACAGGCGTCAGTTTCCAAACAAAAAAGAAAACAGGCGTCCAAAACTTCAAATACTCAAAAATATGCTAAGTATACCTCAGCAAGGACCCCTGCAATCCCGTCAAGGTCAAGGGTGCCGACACCCCTGACCGCCTCCCTTTCAGCTGGAGGAACTGCCCTGATCATAGACTTGGCCATCTCTACCAAGTCAGGCTCCTGGGGGCCGGCTGCATCAAGCATAAACAAACGGATTAGACTTAGTAACAAAGGGAGCAAGTCTAAAATTTACAAGGACAACTTCATACCTCTAGGCGGCCCAGTTGGAGTTTTAGAGGAAGTGGCCGGCTGTTTCTCAGCCGCCACCTGTTTCCTGGCAGAACCAGGAGAGCTCCCAACAGTCGTCTTCCGGGCCTTGGGGTCCGGCTGTTGAGAAGATGAAGCTCTTGGAGCACCCGTCTAAAAAAAGAAGAAAAAAGTCAGTATATGCATAAACACTCCAAAAAGAGGGTGAAAGGTTCGGAGCTCACCAAGGGTGCCCCCTTCTTGGGGGAGTCGGTTGAAGCTTGTTGCATAATAGAGGCCCGCAACATGGCCGCCGCAGTCTTGGAGGCGGTGATTTTGCTCATGGCGTCAGCTGCAAAAACAAACAGCAAAGTTAATAAAAGATAAACAACAAATGTATGAAACAATAGAGTATTCGACAGGCCGACTACCTCTTGAGCACCGACTGCTGAGGCCGCAGGCGGCCAAAAAGTATTCGTCATAGAGCCACTTGAAGCTCGGGACGCAGTGCAGGGGTACTTGCTCTCGTACCCCTGAAGTAGAGTTGACCCTCGACTCTACTTTAAAGAGTCCTTTATCAAGGATCTCTTTCTTAGCCTTGGGGGGAACAGGCGGCATGCTACGGCCGCCTGCAAGAAGGGGCAGATTCCTGTTCCACCTATTGAAGCGCTTGTTCTACTCAATGTCAGAACTCTCAATGATGAGGAAGGTGCTCCGCCAGTCCTTCCACTTGTTTGCTTTACCTCTTGTCATGAGGTAGCCCCTGTGGCTTGTCAATTGATACCAGCCGGTACCGCCTGTCTTAGGGGTCCGGCTGAGATAGTTCATATGGGCGAAAGCCTCGAAGCTCGGCTCCACCCCTTGCAGTTCGCACCCGGCCACATAGCCGAGTACGTTGACCCAGGAGTTTTGGGCTAACTGCCATAACCCCAACTCATACCCATCCAAAATCCGCTGAACAACCGGATGTAATGGGAAGCGAAGCCCTGCCTTGATGGCCGCCTCGTAGCAGCCAAAGCAGGAGCTTTCATAACTGGAACCAGCCGGCCAGACGACTGTGTCTTCTGGATCCGGCACAAACACTAGAAAGTCGGGGCCCATGGTGTGGTTTGCAATAAAGCTCTCCACTTTCTCTTGCATGGCTGTGATTCGGCCCCGAGGTACCGTGCAGTAGTAGGGGGTATTTAGCTCTCGGTAAGAGGCGGATGGTTCCGCCCAATTGTCCCCCTTCTCAACTGCGTGAGAAAGTCTAGCCTCTTGCAGGCGGCTGTTTTTCTCTTCTGTACCCAAAGAAGCATGGCCAGAAGAGCTTGACTCGGAATCGTCCTCCGACGAGTCTGAAGAGGACGACTCCTCCCCTCTCCCGGAGGGGCCCGCTTCCTCTCTTTGAAAAGGAGCAGATTTGTTAACTGTTAAATGGGAAGGGGTCACTATGACTCCCCCCACAGAATTGCCGGCATCCAGGCCGCCTTGTTTCACTTCCACATCTGGCGCCTGGTCAGATGTTTCACTAATCGGCACCCTGTGGGAGGAGCCGTCTGAATTTGAGATCCTAGCTGTCTTTTTCGTTCTGGCCATCCTGCTCTGCATAGACACAGATACAGTCGGACTTTGTATAAAGGGCAAAGATGGGTCCGGAAAAGGGCAGGCGGCACTCCTAGTCCTAGATTCAGCCGTCCCCGGTGACCGGCTGATCACTAACCTAGGTCGTGTCGTGTGCTTCCGTGGTGCCATTTCAGAAAATAAAAAGAAAATTAAGAGTAAGAGAACTGAGTTACTTGAACGAGTGACGGTTGATGAAGTTCTGAAAATCCTGTGCAGTCGGCTTGTCAGAACAGGCGGTAGGCAGAAAAGGTCCGAAATGTCAGAGCAAGTTCAGGGGTCCGAATGTTCTCAAAAAGTTCTCAAAGTGTGAAAATGACTCAAGACAACTCTCCCTTATATAGGCGAAGTGAGAGGCGAAGGGTCACTTTCAGAATTCAAAATTTGGGCGGGAAAATCTCTCGTCCTTTTGCCGACTGACACCTGTAGCAGGCCGTCGCCCGTTACAGTGCGACACCTGTCACAGGTAACACGTGACCAATCACGTGCCACCTGTGAGGGGCAAATGATTAGGGGATTTTGCTCCCACCAATCGGAATGCGCCACGTGGGCCAATTAGGACCTGCCAAGTGTCCCCTAGTTGGAACTGTCAGGGCTTGCCACGTGGCACGCGCTTATTCGTCCACCTTGGACCTGTTATGTCACGACATGTGGCATACTCCATGCCTAATGGAGAAACCGGCCACCCAGGCCAAACTTCCGAGGGAAGCCCAATCGGCCCTAGGTTTACCTAAACCAAGGATGCGCACGTTTCCCAAGGTTATAAATACCTCCCTTAATCCACATTAAGGGAGATTACAAAAAAAAGAATACAGAAACATTACGGAAAAAACACATTAATTACACACAGTAATAACCGGCTGATCTCGCTAACAAGCAGATTACCTACGTTAATCACTCTCACCTAGAGAGACCTAATCACTTTAATTTCCGCATTAATTACTCCTTAATCAGGTACTAACTTGACCGTTGGAGGCGGACCTCACAGGAGTCTCCGTTATTTTGCAGGTACAGGCGTACGGTTCCAGTCTCGGAATTGTAACTCTCCCGCAGGACATCAGAAAACCCCGAAACAAAACACATTCAAACAAAGCTATTTGAATCAACTGAAAGTCAAACACGTTTAAACAAAGCTATTTAAATGAAATGAAAGTGAAATGCAATCTACAAATCTATTTAAATCAAATGAAAGTCAAACACATTCAAACAAAGCTATTCGAATCAAATGAAAGTCAAATACATTCTACAAAGCTATTGAATCAAACGAAAGTCAAACACATTAAAACAAAGCTATTTGAATCAAATGAAAGTCAAATACATTCTATAAAGCTGATTGAATCAAATGAAAGTCAAACACATTCAAACAAAGCTATTTGAATCAAATGAAAGTCAAATACATTCTACAAAGCAAATTGAATCAAATGAAATTCAAACACAATCAAACAAAGCTATTTGAATCAAATGAAAGTCAAATACATTCTAAAAGCTAATTGAATCAAATGATAGTCAAACACATTCAAACAAAGCTATTCGAACCAAATGAAAGTCTAATACATTCTACATAGCTAATTGAATCAAATGAAAGTCAAACACATTCAAATAAAGCTATTTGAATCAAATGAAAGTCAAACACATTCAAACAAAGTTATTTGAATCAAATATGAATCAAATACATTCAAACAAAGGTTTTTGAATCAAATGAAAGTCAAATACATTCTACAAAGCTAATTGAATCAAAAGAAAGTCAAACACATTCAAATAAAGCTATTTGAATCAAATGAGAGTCAAATACATTCAAACAAAGCTAATTAAATCAAATAAAAGTTAAATACATTCTACAAAGCTAATTGAATAAAATGAAAGTCAAACACATTGAATCAAAGCTATTTGAATTAAATGAAAGTCAAATACATTCTACAAAGCTAATTGAATCAAATGAAAGTCAAACACATTCAAACAAAGCTATTTGAATCAAATGAAAGTCAAACACGTTCAAATAAAGCTATTTAAATCAAATGAAAGTGAAATGCATTCTACAAAGCTAATTGAATCAAATAAAAGTCAAACACATTCAAATAAAGCTATTTGAATCAAATGAAAGTCAAACACATTCAAACAAAGCAAGTTAAATCAAATGAAAGTCAAACACATTCAAATAAAGATATTTGATCAAATGAAAGTCAAACACATTCAAACAAAGCAATATAAATCAAATGAAAGTGAAATGCATTCTACAAAGCTAATTGAATCACATAAAAGTCAAACTCATTCAAACAAAGCTATTTGAATCGAATGAAAGTCAAATACATTCTACAAAGATAATTGAATCAGATGAAAGTCAAACACATTCAAACAACCCTATTTGAATCAAATGATAGTCAAATACATTCTACAAAGCTAATTGAATCAAATGAAAGTCAAACGCATTCAAACAAAGCTATTTGAATCAACTGAAAGTCAAACACGTTTAAACAAAGCTATTTAAATGAAATGAAAGTGAAATGCAATCTACAAATCTATTTAAATCAAATGAAAGTCAAACACTTTCAAACAAATTTATTTGCATCAAATTCAAGTCAAATTTATTCTACAAAGCTAATTGAATCGAATGAAAGTCAAACACATTCAAACAACGCTATTTGAATCAAATGAAAGCAAAATACATTCTACAAAGCTAATTGAATCAAATGAAAGTCAAACACATTCAAACAAAGCTATTTGTATCAAATGAAAGTCAAATACATTCTACAAAGCTAATTGAATCAAATGAAAGTCAAACACATTCAAACAAAGCTATTTGAATCAAATGAAAATCAAATACATTCTACAATGCTAATTGAATCAAATGAAAGTCAAACACATTCAAACAAAGCTATTTGAATAAAATGAAAGTCAAATGCATTCTACAAAACTAATTGAATCAAATGAAAGTCAAACACATTCAAACAAAGCTATTTGAATCAATTGAGAGTTAAACACATTCAAACAAAGCTATTTGAATCAAATGAAAGTCAAATACATTCTATAAAGCTAATTGAATCAAATGAAAGTGAAACACATTCAAACAAAGCAATTTAAATCAAATGAAAGTCAAACACATTCAAACAAAGTTATTTAAAATCAAACGAAAGTGAAATGCATTCTACAAAGCTAATTTAATCAAATGAAAGTCAAACACATTCAAACAAAGCTAGTTTAATCAAATATGAGTCAAATACATTCACACAAAGCTATTTGAATTAAATGAAAGTCAAATACATTCTACAAAGCTAATTGAATCAAATGAAAGTCAAACACATTCAAACAAAGCTATTTGAATTAAATGAAAGTCAAACACATTCAAAAAAAAGTTATTTAAATCAAATGAAAGTGAAATGCATTCTATAAAATTAATTTAATCAAATGAAAGTAAAAAACATTCAAACAATGCTATTTGAATCAAATGAGAGTCAAACACATTCTATCAAAGCTAATTAAATCAAATAAAAGTCAAATACATTGTATAAAGTTGATTGAATTAAATGAAAGTTAAACACATTAAAACAAAGCTATTTGAATCAAATGAAAGTCAAACACATTCAAACAAAGCTATTTAAATCAATTGAGAGTTAAACACATTCAAACAAAGCTATTTAAATCAAATGAAAGTCAAATACATTCTACAAAGCTAATTGAATCAAATAAAAGTCAAACACATTCAAACAAAGCTATTCGAATCAAATGAAAGTCAAATACATTCTACAAAGCTATTGAATCAAACGAAAGTCAAACACATTCATACAAAGCTATTTGAATCAAATGAAAGTCAAATACATTCTATAAAGCTGATTGAATCAAATGAAAGTCAAACACATTCAAACAAAGCTATTTGAACCAAATGAAAGTCAAATACATTCTACAAAGCAAATTGAATCAAATGAAAGTCAAACACAATCAAACAAAGCTATTTGAATCACATGAAAGTCAAATACATTCTAAAAAGCTAATTGAATCAAATGACAGTTAAACACATTCAAACAAAGCTATTCGAACCAAATGAAAGTCTAATACATTCTACAAAGCTAATTGAATCAAATGAAAGTCAAACACATTCAAACAAAGCTATTTGAATCAAATGAAAGTCAAACACATTCAAACAAAGTTATTTGAATCAAATATGAATCAAATACATTCAAACAAAGGTTTTTGAATCAAATGAAAGTCAAATACATTCTACAAAGCTAATTGAATCAAACACATTCAAATAAAGCTATTTGAATCAAATGAGAGTCAAATACATTCAAACAAAGCTAATTAAATCAAATAAAAGTTAAATACATTCTACAAAGCTAATTGAATCAAACGAAAGTCAAACACATTCAAATAAAGCTATTTGAATCAAATGAGAGTCAAATACATTCAAACAAAGCTAATTAAATCAAATAAAAGTAAAATACATTTTACAAAGCTAATTGAATAAAATGAAAGTCAAACACATTGAATCAAAGCTATTTGAATTAAATGAAAGTCAAATACATTCTACAAAGCTAATTGAATCAAATGAAAGTAAAAAACATTCAAACAAAGCTATTTGAATCAAATGAAAGTCAAATACATTCTACAAAGCTAATTGAATAATATGAAAGTCAAACACATTCAAACAAATCAATTTAAATCAAATGCAAGTGAAATACATTTTACAAAGCTAATTGAATCACATGAAAGTCAAACACATTCAAAAAAAGCTATTTGAATCAAATGAAAGTCAAACACGTTCAAATAAAGCTATTTAATTCAAATGAAAGTGAAATGCATTCAACAAAGCTAATTGAATCAAATAAAATGTCAAACACATTCAAATAAAGCTATTTGAATCAAATGAAAGTCAAACACATTCAAACAAAGCAATTTAAATCAAATGAAAGTCAACCACATTCAAATAAAGCTATTTGATCAAATGAAATTCAAACACATTCAAACAAAGCAATTTAAATCAAATGAAAGTGAAATGCATTCTACAAAGCTAATTGAATCACATAAAAGTCAAACTCATTCAAACAAAGCTATTTGAATCAAATGAAAGTCAAATACATTCTACAAAGCTAATTGAATCAGATGAAAGTCAAACACATTCAAACAACCCTATTTGAATCAAATGAAAGTCAAATACATTCTATAAAGCTAATTGAATCAAATGAAAGTCAAACACATTCAAACAAAGCTATTTGAATCAACTGAAAGTCAAACACGTTTAAACAAAGCTATTTAAGAGAAATGAAAGTGAAATGCAATCTACAAATCTATTTAAATCAAATGAAAGTCAAACAATTTCAAACAAATTTATTTGCATCAAATTAAAGTCAAATTTATTCTACAAAACTAATTGAATCAAATGAAAGTCAAACACATTCAAACAAAGCTATTTGAATCAAATGAAAGTAAAATACATTCTACAAAGCTAATTGAATCAAATGAAAGTCAAACACATTCAAACAAAGCTATTTGTATCAAATGAAAGTCAAATACATTCTACAAAACTAATTGAATCAAATGAAAGTCAAACACATTCAAACAAAGCTATTTGAATCAAATGAAAGTCAAATACATTCTACAATGCTAATTGAATCAAATGAAAGTCAAACACATTCAAACAAAGCTATTTGAATAAAATGAAAGTCAAATGCATTCTACAAAGCTAATTGAATCAAATGAAAGTCAAACACATTCAAACAAAGCTATTTGAATCAATTGAGAGTTAAACACATTCAAACAAAGCTATTTGAATCAAATGAAAGTCAAATACATTCTATAAAGGTAATTGAATCAAATGAAAGTGAAACACAATTAAACAAAGCAATTTAAATCAAATGAAAGTCAAACACATTCAAACAAAGTTATTTAAAATTAAATGAAAGTGAAATGCATTCTACAAAGCTAATTTAATCAAATGATAGTCAAACACATTCAAACAAAGCTATTCAAACCAAATGAAAGTCTAATACATTCTACAAAGCTAATTGAATCAAATGAAAGTCAAACACATTCAAACAAAGCTATTTGAATCAAATGAAAGTCAAACACATTCAAACAAAGTTATTTGAATCAAATATGAATCAAATACATTCACACAAAGCTGTTTGAATTAAATGAAAGTCAAATACATTCTACAAAGCTAATTGAATCAAATGAAAGTCAAACACATTCAAACAAAGCTATTTGAATTAAATGAAAGTCAAACACATTCAAACAAAGTTATTTAAATCAAATGAAAGTGAAATGCATTCTATAAAGTTAATTTAATCAAATGAAGTAAAAAAACATTCAAACAATGTTATTTGAATCAAATGAGAGTCAAACACATTCAAACAAAGCTAATTAAATCAAATAAAAGTCAAATACATTCTATAAAGCTGATTGAATCAAATGAAAGTTAAACACATTAAAACAAAGCTATTTGAATCAAATGAAAGTCAAACACATTCAAACAAAGCTATTTGAATCAATTGAGAGTTAAACACATTCAAACAAAGCTATTTGAATCAAATGAAAGTCAAACACATTCAAACAAAGCTATTTGAATCAATTGAGAGTTAAACACATTCAAACAAAGCTATTTAAATCAAATGAGAGTCAAATACATTCTACATAGCTAATTGAATCAAATGAAAGTCAAACACATTCAAACAAAGCGATTCGAATCAAATGAAAGTAAAATACATTCTACAAAGCTATTGAATCAAACGAAAGTCAAACACATGCAAACACAGCTATTTGAATCAAATGAAAGTCAAATACATTCTATAAAGCTGATTGAATCAAATGAAAGTCAAACACATTCAAACAAAGCTATTTGAATCAAATGAAAGTCAAATACATTCTACAAAGAAAATTGAATCAAATGAAAATCAAACACAATCAAACAAAGCTATTTGAATCAAATGAAAGTCAAATACATTCTAAAAAGCTAATTGAATCAAATGATAGTCAAACACATTTAAACAAAGCTATTCGAACCAAATGAAAGTCTAATACACTGTACAAAGCTAATTGAATCAAATGAAAGTCAAACACATTCAAACAAAGCAATTTGAATCAAATGAAAGTCAAACACATTCAAACAAAGTTATTTGAATCAAATATGAATCAAATACATTCAAACAAAGGTTTTTGAATCAATTGAAAGTCAACTACATTCTACAAAGCTAATTGAATCAAATGAAAGTCAAACACATTCAAATAAAGCTATTTGAATCAAATGAGAGTCAAATACATTCAAACAAAGCTAATTAAATCAAATGAAAGTTAAATAAATTCTACAAAGCTAATTGAATCAAATGAAAGTCCAACACATTCAAATAAAGCTATTTGAATCAAATGAGAGTCAAATACATTCAAACAAAGCTAATTAAATCAAATAAAAGTTAAATACATTCTACAAAGCTAATTGAATCAAATGAAAGTCAAAAACATTGAAACAAAGCAATTTGAAATAAATGAAAGTCAAATACATTCTACAATGCTAATTGAATTTAATGAAAGTAAAAAACATTCAAACAAAGCTATTGTAATAAAATGAAAGTCAAATACATTCTACAAAGCTAATTGAATAATATGAAAGTCAAACACATTCAAACAAAGCAATTTAAATCAAATGAAAGTGAAATACATTTTATAAAGCTAATTGAATCACATGAAAGTCAAACACATTCAAACAAAGCTATTTGAATCAAATGAAAGTCAAATACATTCTACAAAGCTAATTGAATCAAATGAAAGTCAAACACATTCAAACAAAGCTATTTGAATCAAATGAAAGTCAAAACGTTCAAACAAAGCTATTTAAATCAAATGAAAGTGAAATGCATTCTACAAAGCTAATTGAATCAAATAAAAGTTAAACACATTCAAATAAAGCTATTTGAATCAAATGAAAGTCAAACACATTCAAACAAAGCAATTTAAATCAAATGAAAGTCAAACACATTCAAATAAAGCTATTTGATCAAATGAAAGTCAAACACATTCAAACAAAGCAATTTAAATCAAATGAAAGTGAAATGCATTCAACAAAGCTAATTAAATCACATAAAACTCAAACTCATTCCAACAAAGCTATTTGAATCAAATGAAAGTCAAATACTTTCTACAAAGCTAATTGAATCAGATGAAAGTCAAACACATTCAAACAACCCTATTTGGATCAAATGAAAGTCAAATACATTCTACAAAGCTAACTGAATCAAATGAAAGTCAAACACATTCAAACAAAGTTATTTGAATCAAATGAAAGTCAAACACGTTCAAACAAAGCTATTTAAATGAAATGAAAGTGAAATGCATTCTACAAATCTATTTAAATCAAATGAAAGTCAAACACTTTCAAACAAATTTATTTGCATCAAATTAAAGTCAAATTTATTCTACAAAGCTAATTGAATCAAATGAAAGTCAAACACATTCAAACAAAGCTATTTGAATAAAATTAAAGTCAAATACATTCTACGAAGCTAATTGTATCAAATGAAAGTCAAAGACATTCAAATAAAGCTATTTGAATCAAAAGGAAGTCAAACAAATTTAAACAAAGCAATTTAAATCAAATGAAAGTGAAATGCATTCTACAAAGCTAATTGAATCACATGAAAGTCGAACACATTCAAACAAAGCTATTTGAATAAAAAAAAAGTCAAATACATTCTAAACACATTAGAATCAAATAAAACTCAAAACCCTAGAGAGAGAAAGTGAAACCCTAGAGAGAGAAAGCTTCATTTTTCCATGTCTATGGTGCTTGATTTAGCTGGTTTTTAGTCCCTAAATCTATTTCTATGGCTAGAAAGAAGAAGCAAGCTACTCCTGCCCCATCTAAGCTCACAACTGAAATCACTGAGTCACTATTTGTTCCTGTTTCAGCTGGAATTCAGACTGTTCATGAGGTGTTTGATGAGGGAGATGAACTTGTCACACCTGCTCCTGGCCTTGTCCACCCTTCTGCAGGAATGATTTCTAGGAGAGATGCTGAATTGCTGGTTTTAAGTTTTGGTTCGGTTTGCCCCAAAACCAATGTAACAGTAACTTCTCCAGTTACTGTTCCATTGCCTAAACAAGCTGCTAGCCCTTCTAGGCCTTTTGTGGGTTTTGTATTGCAAAATTCTCAACCTCCTGTCACTAATGAAGCTATGCCTAAGGTTATTGATCAAGATTTGTCTAATGTTCGAGGGTTTACTGGAAAGCTGACTGCAAAAGGGTTTGCCCAGAATTTTGTACCTCCGCAAATTAAAAATGGTAAGTCAATTGTTGTTTTGCCGAGTGCTGAAATTGAGGAAGGAAATAGGAAGTGGAGTCATGCAATTGTTCTATATGTTGTTGGGTATTATCCTACTATTGCAGCTATTAAGCGTTTTATTGTTAATGAATGGGGTATTGATAATAATCCTGATGTGTATTGGCATGATGAGGAGTATTTTATAATTAATCTGTGTTCCCTAGATAATCTGAATTCTGTTATGTGTGAAAGCCCTCACATGTTTAATGGGAAACCAGTTATTGTTAAACCCTGGTCTGAAAAATTTGATTTCAGTGCTGAAATTCTTCGCACTGTTCCATTGTGGGTCAAATTGCCCAATCTTCCTCTCAATTGTTGTGGTGCTGAAACTTTGAGTCGAATTGGCAGCACCTTGGGTTTGCCAATTTGTGCTGATGAATGCGCTTCAAGATAGCTAAGAGTGTCGTTTGCTAGATTACTTGTGGAAATAGACATTACAAAACCTCTAGCAAAGTCTGTCTGGGTTGAAAGTCCTAGAGGTGAGACAGTGGAATTAAAGGTGATTTATGAGTAGACTCCTCCCTTCTGTGTTAAATGTAATAAGGCAGGACATAATTGTGATGAGCCTCTTTCAAATAATCAGCCTGATCCTGTAGTCCAAGTTCAGAAGAAGTTTTGGGTTCAAAAACAGAAGCAAGGGTCTGGAACTAAAGTTTCAGGTGAATGGGAAATCATGAAAAAGAAAGGTAAAGAACCTGCTGTAGCTGTGAAGCCTGTTCTTACAACTAATAAATTTGATATTTTACCTGATGAGCAATATGATGATGTTGTCTTGAGATATAAGCCTAGGGGGGGTGGGCCCCCTCCAGTTCAATGATTATCAATGTTTGGAATATTAGGGGTCTTAATGATCCCTCTAAAGTGGTTGATGTTAGGCAGCTGCTTGATAGGACTAATGCTGATATAATCTGCTTGCTTGAGACTTGAGTTAAATAGTTGAAATGTGTTGGGATTCAGAAGAAGATTGCACATGGTTTGTCCTGGATGTGTAATTATTCTGAGTCTAGGAAAGGTAGAATTTGGTTGGGGTGGAAGAATGATAGAGTGCATGTTGATGCTATTACTGTTCATGCTTAGTTCATTCATTGTATTATCAGTACTCTTGATTATAGTACTCAGATCACTGTGTCTTTTTTTATGGTTTACATAATATTCATGATCGGAAAGATCTTTGGAGAGGTATTGGAGTTATTGGTTCTGTGTCCATGCCCTGGCTTTGCACTGGGGATTTTAATTCTGTTTTGTTACCTGAAGATAGAGTTCATGGAAATGTAGTAACAGATTATGAAGTTCGAGATTTCAAGGATTTTATTGATCAAATGAATTTTTCTGAGATCAAAAGTAAAGGGTCTTATTTCTTATGTTCTAATAAGGCTCACTCAGGCCCTAGAACTCAAACCAGAATTGATAGGGGTTTGGTTAATAGTGAATGGCTCTTTCAATTTCCAAATGTGGAAGCTGTTTATCTTCCTCCCTCCCTTTCTGATCATGCTCCTCTATTGTATGAGGTTCTCCCTCCTGCTCCTTGTAAGGGAAAGCCCTTTAGATTTCTTAATCATATGCTTACTCACCCTGATTTCATGAATATAGTGGATGAAATTTGGAGTGAAGGTTTTCAGGGTAATGCTATGAATAGAATTTGGAGAAAATGCAAGAATCTGAAGGTTAAGCTTAAAGAGCTTAATACCAAAGCTTATGGTAATGTTGAAATGAGAGTTGATTTAGCTCAACAGGCTGTTTTGGAAGTCCAGAACCAAATGGCTAATGATCCTCATTCTGACTTGCTGGTTCAGGAGGCTACTGCTATTCAACAACTCAAATATTGGAGATTTGTTCAGGAGAGCATTTATAGACAGAAAGCTAGGGTGGAATGGGTTAAACTTGGTGACTCCAACACTAAGTAATTTATCTCCATGATGAAACAGAGGCAAGCTAGGAACAGAATTGATTCTCTTTTATAATGAACACCATGTGCTCCTTAAAACTCCTGCTAATATTGAGGCAGAGATTGTGTCTTTTTATAAACTTCTCCTGGGTTCGAGCTCTTCTGTCCTTGATGCTATTGATCTTAATACCATGAGAGCTGGGAAACAACTTTCTGCAGAAGCTCAGAATTTGCTTATTAGTCCTGTGGTTAACTCTGAGATTGATTGTGCAATAAAAAGCATCTCTTATGATAAAGCCCCTGGTATTGATGGGTTCAACTCTAAATTTTTCAAGCATACCTGGACATTATTAAACTTGAGATCTATGAAGCTGTCCATGATTTTTTTGATATAGGAACTTTGCATCCTCAGTGGAATTGTACAACTCTGACCTTGGTTCCTAAAATCCAGAATCCTTCTTTTGTAAAGGATTTCAGACCTATAGCTTGATGCACTGTTCTTTATAAGATTATCTCCAAGATCTTGACTGCCAGGCTTGCTCAAGTTGTTGGAGATATTGTTGATGAAGCTCAAGCAGGTTTCATTCCTGGTAAACATATTGGAGACAACATCTTATTAGCTACAGAGCTAATCAAAGGGTATACTCATAAGCACATTACCCCTAGATGTATGATTAAGGTTGATCTGAAAAAAGCTTATGACTCCATTGAATGGAGTTTTCTAAAGGCTGTAATGTTTGAGCTTGGTTTTCCTTCTGTGTTTGTTAATTGGATTATGGTGTGCATTTCTACAGTGTCATTTTCTATTTTGATAAATGGCTCTCCTTCTGTTCCTTTTAAAGCTCAGAAGGGTCTGAGACAAGGTGACCCCATGTCTCCTTTCCTCTTTGCTATAGGAATGGAGTATTTATCCAGATTCTTGCATGATTTGGCTACTGTACCTGATTTTAACTTTCACCCTAGATGTGAGAGGCTTCTTATTACTCACTTAATGTTTGCAGATGACCTGTTGTTGTTTACTAGAGCTGATGAGTGTTCTGTTCAGCTTTTGTTTAAAGCTTTTCAGAAGTTTTCTAAAGCTTCTGGTCTTGAGGCTAATTTGCTTAAGAGTGAGGTGTATTTTGGAGGGGTTGGCATTGATTTACAGGCTGCTCTTTTGAGTAGATTAGGTATGGTTGCAGGCTCTATCCCTTTCTTGGAGTACCCCTTTCTTCTAAGAAATTAACTATTTAGCAATGCAAACCTCTGGTTAACAAGATTACTAGCAGAATTGAAGGGTGGGCTTCAAAGTTTCTCTCTTATGCTGGTCGTTTACAGCTCATTAAGAGTGTTCTTTTTGGAATTCAAACATATTGGGCTCAAATTTTTATTTTACCTAAGAAGATTATGAAGGAGATTGAATCTAGATTTAAAGCTTTCTTGTGGACTGGTAATGCTAATCCTTCTAAGAAAGCTCTTATTGCTTGGAGCACTGTTTGCTTGCCTAAATCATGTGGAGGCTGGAACATTATTTCTCTTCATGATTGGAATATCTCTGCTATCTGCAAGATCTTATGGGATATAGCTCACAAAACTGATTCTCTCTGGGTTAAGTGGGTTCATATTTACTATTTCAGGTCAGTCAGTTTCTGGGAGGCTGATATTCCTAAGAAAAGTTCCTGGGTGCTTAGGAAAATTATGAAATATAGGGGGGTGATTGATGATATTGGTGGATGGGATCCTGTAATGAGTAATAACAGGGTTCAAATCAAGCTGATCTATAAGAAACTGAAGATACAGGCTCCAAAGGTCCCCTGGAAAAGACTTACATGTAATAATGGTGCCTCTCCAAGGAGCATCTTCATCCTTTGGCTGGCTCTTTGGAACAGGCTGCTTACTAAAGATAGAGTTCTCAAATGGAATCCTACTTATGACCCTGTTTGTTTACTGTGTTTACAGGAAAATGAAACTCCTCGTCATCTTTTCTTTCTCTGTAACTATTCTAAGAGAATCTGGGAGAAGGTTTTGCAACTTCTCAAATGTCACAAGTCTTTTCAGGGCTTTGATCAGGAAATGGATTGGGCTATGAAGAGAGGTAGAAGATCAAATTCAAATGCTAGGCTTCATCTGATGTTCTTGGCAGAGACTGTTTACAGCATTTGGATACAGAGGAACAACACTATGTTCAATGGCAATTGTGAGCCTGCTGAAACTGTTTTCAGGGCAGTGGTTTACAGGGTTTCCTGCAGGTGTAATGAGGCTGACAGACAGGCTTTGATCTCTGTGCCTACTTAGTTTTGATAGTTGCTTGTTGCTGTTCTGGTTTTGTCTTGTTTCTGGTTGATTACTGTTGTTTAGCTTTGTGCTGTTTTGCTTAGCTTGTTTTCAGGTTGTTTGTCCTGTTCCTTTGGTCCTTAGTGACCCTCCTAGAGGGTAGCTTTGGGTCTCTGCATTCAGATGGGCCTTGCTTGGTCTTTTGGACTTCAAAAACCCTTCGTAGAAGGTGGGCTGACAGTTCAAGGCCTTGGCCAGTTTGTTTTTCTCTTTAGGCTTTATTATCTTTTTTGGCCTGTTGTGTTTATTCCTTATTTCTACTGTTTTCAGCTTCTTTGGTAATAAAATTCTATTTACCCAAAAAAAAAAGTCAAATACATTCTACAAAGCTAATTGAATCAGATGAAAGTCAAACACATTCAAACAAAGCAATTTAAATCAAATGAAAGTGAAATACATTCTACAAAGCTAATTGAATCACATGAAAGTCAAACACATTCAAACAAAGCTATTTGAATCAAATGAAAGTCAAATACATTCTACAAAGCTAATTAAATCAAATGAAAGTCAAACAAAATCAAACACAGCTATTTGAATCAAATGAAAGTCAAACACGTTCAAACAAAGCTATTTAAATCAAATGAAAGGGAAATGCATTCTATAAAGCTTATTGAATCAAATTAAAGTCAAACACATTCAAACAAAGCTATTTCAATAAAATAAAAGTCAAATACATTCGACAAAGCTAATTGTATAAACAGAAAGTCAAACGCATTCAAATAAACCTAATTGAATCAAATGAAAGTCAAACACATTCAAACAAAGCAATTTAAATCAAATGGAAGTGAAATGCATTCTACAAAGCTAATTGAATCAAATGAATGTCAAACACATTCAAACAAAACTATTTGAATAAAATGTAAGTGAAATACATTCTACAAAGCTAATTGAATTAGATGAAAGTCAAACACATTCAAACAAACCTATTTGAATCAAATGAAAGTCAAATACAATCTACAAAGCTAATTGAATCAGATGAAAGTCAAACACATTCAAACAAAGCAATTTAAATCAAATGAAAGTGAAATACATTCTACAAAGCTAATTGAATCACATGAAAGTCAAACACATTCAAACAAAGCTATTTGAATCAAATGAAAGTCAAATACATTCTACAAAGCTAATTGAATCAAATGAAAGTCAAACACAATCAAACAAAGCTATTTGAATCAAATGAAAGTCAAACACGTTGAAACAAAGCTATTTAAATCAAATGAAAGGGAAATGCATTCTATAAAGCTAATTGAATCAAATTAAAGTCAAACACATTCAAACAAAGCTATTTGAATAAAATAAAAGTCAAATACATTCGACAAAGCTAATTGTATCAAATGAAAGTCAAACACATTCAAATAAACCTATTTGAATCAAATGAAAGTCAAACACATTCAAACAAAGCAATTTAAATCAAATGGAAGTGAAATGCATTCTACAAAGCTAATCGAATCAAATGAAAGTCAAACACATTCAAACAAAGCTATTTGAATCAAATGAAAGTCAAATACAATCTACAAAGCTAATTGAATCAATTGAAAGTCAAACACATTCAAACAAAGCTATTTGAATCAAATGAAAGTCAAACACATTCAAACAAAGCTATTTGAATCATATGAAAGTCAAACACATTCAAACAAAGCTATTTGCATCAAATGAAAGTCAAATATATTCTACAAATCTAATTGAATCAAATGAAATTCAAACACATTCAAACAAAGCTTTTTGAATCAAATGAAAGTCAAATACATTGTACAAAGCTAATTGTATCAAATGAAAGTGAAACACATTCAAATAAAGCTATTTGAATCAAATGAAAGTCAAACACATTCAAACAAAGCTATTTGAATCAAATGTAAGTGAAATACATTCTACAAAGCTAATTGAATCAGATGAAAGTCAAACACATTCTAACAAACCTATTTGAATCAAATGAAAGTCAAATACAATCTACAAAGCTAATTGAATCAGATGAAAGTCAAACACATTCAAACAAAGCAATTTAAATCAAATGAAAGTGAAATACATTTTACAAAGCTAATTGAATCACATGAAAGTCAAACACATTCAAACAAAGCTATTTGAATCAAATGAAAATCAAATACATTCTACAAAGCTAATTGAATCAAATGAAAGTCAAACACAATCAAACAAAGCTATTTGAATCAAATGAAAGTCAAACACGTTCAAACAAAGCTATTTAAATCAAAGGAAAGGGAAATGAATTCTATAAAGCATATTGAATCAAATTAAAGTCAAACACATTCAAACAAAGCTATTTAAATAAAATAAAAGTCAAATACATTCGACAAAGCTAGTTGTATAAAATGAAAGTCAAACACATTCAAATAAACCTAATTGAATCAAATGAAAGTCAAACAAATTCAAACAAAGCAATTTAAATCAAATGGAAGTGAAATGCATTCTACAAAGCTAATTGAATCAAATGAAAGTCAAACACATTCAAACAAAGCTATTTGAATCAAATGTAAGTGAAATACATTCTACAAAGCTAATTGAATCAGAAGAAAGTCAAACACATTCAAACAAACCTATTTGGATCAAATGAAAGTCAAATACAATCTACAAAGCTAGTTGAATCAGATGAAAGTCAAACACATTCAAACAAATCAATTTAAATCAAATGAAAGTGAAATACATTCTACAAAGCTAATTTGAATCAAATGAAAGTCAAATACATTCTACAAAGCTAATTGAATCAAATGAAAGTTAAACACATTCAAACAAAGCAATTTGAATCAAATAAATGTAAAACACGTTCAAACAAAGCTATTTAAATGAAATGAAAGTGAAATGCATTCTACAAATTTATTTGAATGAAATGAAAGTGAAACACATTCAAACAAATTTATTTGCATCAAATGAAAGTCAAACACATTCAAACAAAGCTATTTGAATCAAATGAAAGTAAAATACATTCTACAGAGCTAATTGAATCAGATGAAAGTCAAACACATACAAACAAAGCTATTTGAATCAAATGAAAGTCAAATACATTCTACAAAGCTAATTGAATCTAATGAAAGTCAAACACATTCAAACAAAGCTATTTGAATTAAATGAAAGTGAAAAGCATTCTACAAAGATAATTGAATCAAATGAAAGTTAAACACGTTCAATCAAAGCTATTTGAATCAAATGAGAGTCAAACACGTTCAAACAAAGCTATTTAAATCAAATGAAAGTGAAATGCATTGTACAAAGCTAATTGAATCAAATTAAAGTTAAACACATTCAAACAAACCTATTTGAGTAGAATGAAAGTCATATACATTTTACAAAGCTAATTGAATCAGATGAAAGTCAAACATATTCAAACAAACCTATTTGCATCATATGAAAGTCAAATATATTTTACAAAGCTAATCGAATCAAATGAAAGTCAAACAAATTCAAACAAACCTATTTGCATCATATGAAAGTCAAATATATTCTACAAAGCTAATTGAAACAAATGAAAGTCAAACACATTCAAACAAAGCTAATTGAATCATATGAAAGTCAAACACATTCAAACAAAGCTATTTGCATCAAATGAAAGTCAAATATATTCTACAAATCTAATTGAATCAAATGAAATTCAAACACATTCAAACAAAGCTTTTTGAATCAAATGAAAGTCAAATACATTGTACAAAGCTAATTGTATCAACTGAAAGTGAAACACATTCAAATAAAGCTATTTGAATCAAATGAAAGTCAAACACATTCAAACAAAGCTATTTGAATCAAATGTAAGTGAAATACATTCTACAAAGCTAATTGAATCAGATGAAAGTCAAACACATTCTAACAAACCTATTTGAATCAAATGAAAGTCAAATACAATCTACAAAGCTAATTGAATTAGATGAAAGTCAAACACATTCAAACAAAGCAATTTAAATCAAATGAAAGTGAAATACATTTTACAAAGCTAATTGAATCACATGAAAGTCAAACACATTCAAACAAAGCTATTTGAATCAAATGAAAATCAAATATATTCTACAAAGCTAATTGAATCAAATGAAAGTCAAACACAATCAAACAAAGCTATTTGAATCAAATGAAAGTCAAACACGTTCAAACAAAGCTATTTAAATCAAAGGAAAGGGAAATGCATTCTATAAAGCTAATTGAATCAAATTAATGTCAAACACATTCAAACAAAGCTATTTAAATAAAATAAAAGTCAAATACATTCAACAAAGCTAATTGTATAAAATGAAAGTCAAACACATTCAAATAAACCTAATTGAATCAAATGAAAGTCAAACACATTCAAACAAAGCAATTTAAATCAAATGGAAGTGAAATGCATTCTACAAAGCTAATTGAATCAAATGAAAGTCAAACACATTCAAACAAAGCTATTTGAATCAAATGTAAGTGAAATACATTCTACAAAGCTAATTGAATCAGATGAAAGTCAAACACATTCAAACAAACCTATTTGGATCAAATGAAAGTCAAATAAAATCTACAAAGCTAGTTGAATCAGATGAAAGTCAAACACATTCAAACAAATCAATTTAAATCAAATGAAAGTGAAATACATTCTACAAAGCTAATTGAATCACATGAAAGTCAAACACATTCTAACAAAGCTATTTGAATCAAATGAAAGTCAAATACATTCTACAAAGCTAATAGATTCAAATGAAAGTCAAACACAATCAAACAAAGCTATTTGAATCAAATGAAAGTCAAACACGTTCAAACAAAGCTATATAAATCAAATGAAAGGGAAATGCATTCTATAAAGCTAATTCAATCAAATTAAAGTCAAACACATTCAAACAAAGCTATTTGAATCAAATAAAAGTCAAATACATTCGAAAAAGCTAATTGTATCAAATAAAAGTCAAACACATTCAAATAAAGCTAATTGAATCAAATGAAAGTCAAACACATTCAAACAAAGCAATTTAAATCAAATGGAAGTGAAATGCATTCTACAAAGCTAATTGAATCAAATGAAAGTCAAACACATTCAAACAAAGCTGTTTGAATCAAATGAAAGTCAAATACATTCTACAAAGCTAATTGAATCAATTGAAAGTCAAACACATTCAAACAAAGCTATTTGAATCAAATGAAATTCAAACACGTTCAATTATATCTATTTAAATCATATGAAAGTGAAATGCATTCTACAAAGCTAATTGAATCAAATTAAAGTCAAACACATTCAAACAAACCTATTTGAATCAAATGAAAGTCAAATACATTCTACCAAGCTAATTGTATCAAATGAAAGTCAAACACATTCAAATAAAGCTATTTGAATCAAATGAAAGTCAATCACATTCAAACAAAGCAATTTAAATCAAATGAAAGTGAAATGCATTCTACAAAGCTAATTGAATCACATGAAAGTCAAACACATTCAAACAAAGCTATTTGAATAAAATGAAAGTGAAATACATTCTACAAAGCTAATTGAATCAGATGAAAGTCAAACACATTCAAACAAACCTATTTGAATCAAATGAAAGTCAAATACATTATACAAAGCTAATTGAATCTAATGAAAGTCAAACACATTCAAGCAAAGCTATTTGAATCAAATGAAAGTGAAATGCATTCTACAAACCTAATTGAATCAAATGAAAGTCAAACACATTCAAACAAAGCTATTTGAATAATTTGAAAGTCAAACACGTTCAAACAAAGCAATTTAAATCAAATGAAAGTGAAATGCATTCTACAAAGCTATTTGAATAAAATGAAATTTAAATACATTCTACAAAGCTAATTGTATCAAATGAAAGTCAAACATATTCAAATAAAGCAATTTAAATCGAAGGAAAATGAAATGCATTCTACAAAGCTAATTGAATCACATAAAAGTCAAACACATTCAAACAAAGCTATTTGAATCAAATGAAAGTAAAATACATTCTACAAAGCTAGTTGAATCAGATGAAAGTAAAAGACATTCAAACAAACTTATTTGAATCAAATGAAAGTCAAATACATTCTACAAAGCTAATTGAATCAAATGAAAGTGAAACACATTCAAACAAAGCAATTTGAATCAAATAAATGTCAAACACGTTCAAACAAAGCTATTTAAATGAAATGAAAGTGAAAAGCATTCTACAAATTTATTTGAATCAAATGAAAGTGAAACACATTCAAACAAATTTATTTGCATCAAATGAAAGTCAAACACATTTAAACAAAGCTATTTGAATCAAATGAAAGTAAAATACATTCTACAGAGCTAATTGAATCAGATGAAAGTCAAACACATACAAACAAAGCTATTTGAATCTAATGAAAGTCAAATACATTCTACAAAGCTAATTGAATCTAATGAAAGTCAAGCACATTCAAACAAAGCTATTTGAATTAAATGAAAGTGAAAAGCATTCTACAAAGATATTTAAATCAAATGAAAGATAAACACATTCAATCAAAGCTATTTGAATCAAATGAGAGTCAAACACGTTCAAACAAAGCTATTTAAAATCAAATGAAAGTGAAATGCATTCTACAAAGCTAATTGAATCAAATTAAAGTTAAACACATTCAAACAAACCTATTTGAGTAGAATGAAAGTCATATACGTTTTACAAAGCTAATTGAATCAGATGAAAGTCAAACACATTCAAACAAACCTATTTGTATCATATGAAAGTCAAATATATTTTACAAAGCTAATTGAATCAAATGAAAGTCAAACAAATTCAAACAAAAACTATTTGCATCATATGAAAGTCAAATATATTCTACAAAGATAATTGAATCAAATGAAAGTCAAACACATTCAAACAAAGCTAATTGAATCATATGAAAGTCAAACACATTCAAACAAAGCTATTTGCATCAAATGAAAGTCAAATATATTCTACAATTCTAATTGAATCAAATGAAAGTCAAACACATTCAAACAAAGCGTTTTGAATCAAATGAAAGTCAAATACATTGTACAAAGCTAATTGTATCAAATGAAAGTCAAACACATTCAAATAAAGCTATTTGAATCAAATGAAAGTCAAACACATTCAAACAAAGCTATTTGAATCAAATGTAAGTGAAATACATTCTACAAAGCTAATTGAATCAGATGAAAGTCAAACACCTTCAAACAAATCTATTTGAATCAAATGAAAGTCAAATACAATCTACAAAGCTAATTGAATCAGATGAAAGTCAAACACATTCAAACAAAGCAATTTAAGTCAAATGAAAGTGAAATACATTCTACAAAGCTAAGTGAATCACATGAAAGTCAAACACATTCAAACAAAGCTATTTGAATCAAATGAAAGTCAAATACATTCTACAAAACTAATTGAATCAAATGAAAGTCAAACACAATCAAACAAAGCTATTTGAATCAAATGAAAGTCAAACACGTTCAAACAAAGCTATTTAAATCAAATGGAAGGGAAATGCATTCTATAAAGCTAATTGAATCAAATTAAAGTCAAACACATTCAAACAAAGCTATTTAAAAAAAAATAAAAGTCAAATACATTCGATAAAGCTAATTGTATAAAATAAAGTCAAACACATTCAAATAAACCTAATTGAACCAAATGAAAGTCAAACACATTCAAACAAAGAAATTTAAATCAAATGGAAGTGAAATGCATTCTACAAAGCTAATTGAATCAAATGAAAGTCAAACACATTCAAACAAAGCTATTTGAATCAAATGTAAGTGAAATACATTCTACAAAGCTAATTGAATCAGATGAAAGTCAAACACATTCAAACAAACCTATTTGAATCAAATGAAAGTGAATTACATTCTACAAAGCTAATTGAATCACGTGAAAGTCAAACACATTCAAACAAAGCTATTTGAATTAAAATGAAACTGAAAAGCATTCTACAAAGATAATTGCATCAAATGAAAGTTAAACACATTCAATCAAAGCTATTTGAATCAAATGAGAGTCAAACACGTTCAAACAAAGCTATTTAAATCAAATGAAAGTGAAATGCATTCTTCAAAGCGAATTGAATCAAATTAAAGTTAAATACATTCTACAAAGCTAATTGTATCAGATGAAAGTAAAAGACATTCAAACAAACTTATTTGAATCAAATGAAAGTCAAATACATTCTACAAAGCTAATTGTATCAAATGAAAGTCAAATACAATCTACAAAGCTAATTGAATCAATTGAAAGTCAAACACATTCAAACAAAGCAATTTAAATCAAATGGAAGTGAAATGCATTCTACAAACCTAATTAAATCAAATGAAAGTCAAACACATTCAAACAAAGCAATTTGAATCAAATGAAAGTCAAATACATTCTACAAAGCTAATTGAATCAATTGAAAGTCAAACACATTCAAACAAAGCTATTCGAATCAAATGAAATTCAAACACGTTCAAATATATCTATTTTAATCATATGAAAGTGAAATGCATTCTACAAAGCTAATTGAATCAAATTAAAGTCAAACACATTCAAACAAACCTATTTGAATCAAATGAAAGTGAAATACATTCTACCAAGCTAATTGTATCAATTGAAAGTCAAACACATTCAAATAAAGCTATTTGAATCAAATGAAAGTCAAACATATTCAAACAAAGCAGTTTAAATCAAATTGAAGTGAAATGCATTCTACAAAGCTAATTGAATCTAATGAAAGTCAAACACATTCAAACAAAGCTATTTGAATCAAATGAAAGTAAAAATACATTCTAACAGAGCTAATTGAATCAGATGAAAGTCAAACACATACAAACAAAGCTATTTGAATCAAATGAAAGTCAAATACAATCTACAAAGCTAATTGAATCAGATGAAAGTCAAACACATTCAAACAAAGCAATTTAAATCAAATGAAAGTGGAAATACATTCTACAAAGCTAATTGAATCACATGAAAGTCAAACACATTCAAACAAAGCTATTTGAATTAAATGAAAACTGAAAAGCATTCTACAAAGATAATTGCATCAAATGAAAGTTAAACACATTCAATCAAAGCTATTTGAATTAAATGAGAGTCAAACACGTTCAAACAAAGCTATTTAAATCAAATGAAAGTCAAATATATTCTACAAATCTAATTGAATCAAATGAAAGTCAAACACATTCAAACAATGCTTTTTGAATCAAATGAAAGTCAAATACATTATACAAAGCTAATTGTATCAAATGAAAGTCAACACATTTAAATAAAGCTATTTGAATCAAATGAAAGTCAAACACATTCAAACAAAGCTATTTGAATCAAAATGTAAGTGAAATACATTCTACAAAGCTAATTGAATCAGATGAAAGTCAAACACATTCAAACAAACCTATTTAAATCAAATGAAAGTCAAATACAATCTACAAAGCTAATTGAATCAGAATGAAAGTCAAACACATTCAAACAAAGCAATTTAAATCAAATGAAAGTGAAATACATTCTACAAAGCTAATTGAATCACATGAAAGTCAAACACATTCAAACAAAGCTATTTAAATCAAATGAAAATCAAATACATTCTACAAAGCTAATTGAATCAAATGAAAGTCAAACATAATCAAACAAAGCTATTTGAATCAAATGAAAGTCAAACACGTTCAAACAAAACTATTTAAATCAAAGGAAAGGGAAAATGCAATCTATAAAGCTAATTGAATCAAATTAAAGTCAAACACATTCAAACAAAGCTATTTAAATAAAATAAAAGTCAAATACATTCACAAAGCTACAAACACATTCAAATAAATAATTGAATCAAATGAAAGTCAAACACATTCAAACAAAGCAATTTAAATCAAATGGAAGTGAAATGCATTCTACAAAGCTAATTGAATCAAATGAAAGTCAAACACATTCAAACAAGCTATTTGAATCAAATGTAAGTGAAATACATTCTACAAAGCTAATTGAATCAGATGAAAGTCAAACACATTCAAACAAACCTATTTGAATCAAATGAAAGTCAATACAATCTACAAAGCTAGTTGAATCAGATGAAAGTCAAACACATTCAAACAAAGCAATTTAAATCAAATGAAAGTGAAATACATTCTACAATGCTAATTGAATCACATGAAAGTCAAACACATTCAAACAAAGCTATTTGAATCAAATGAAAGTCAAATACATTCTACAAAGCTAATTGAATCAAATGAAAGTCAAACACAATCAAACAAAGCTATTTGAATCAAATGAAAGTCAAACACGTTCAAACAAAGCTATTTATTTAAATCAAATGAAAGGGAAATGCATTCTCTAAAGCTAATTGAATCAAATAAAGTCAAATACATTCGAAAAGCTAATTGTATCAAATGAAAGTCAAACACATTCAAATAAAGCTAATTGAATCAAATGAAAGTCAAACACATTCAAACAAAGCAATTTAAATCAAATGGAAGTGAAATGCATTCTACAAAGCTAATTGAATCAAATGAAAGTCAAACACATTCATACAAAGCTATTTGAATCAAATGAAAGTCAAATACAATCGACAAAGCTAATTGAATCAAATGAAAGTCAAACACATTCAAATAAAGCTAATTGAATCAAATGAAAGTCAAACACAAAGCAATTGTATCAAATGAAGTCAAACCTATGAATCAAATGAAAGTCAAACACATTCAAACAATATTTGAATCAAATGTAAGTGAAATACATTCTACAAAGCTAATTGAATCAGATGAAAGTCAAACACATTCAAACAAACCTATTTGAATCAAATGAAAGTCAAATACAATCTACAAAGCTAGTTGAATCAGATGAAAGTCAAACACATTCAAACAAAGCAATTTAACTCAAATGAAATGAAATACATTCTACAATGCTAATTGAATCACATGAAAGTCAAACACATTCAAACAAAGCTATTTGAATCAAATGAAAGTCAAATACATTCTACAAAGCTAATTGAATCAAATGAAGTCAAACACAATCAAACAAAGCTATTTGAATCAAATGAAAGTCAAACACGTTCAAACAAAGCTATTTATTTAAATCAAATGAAAGGGAAATGCATTCTATAAAGCTAATTGAATCAAATTAAAGTCAAACACATTCAAACAAAGCTATTTGAATAAAATAAAAGTCAAATACATTCGACAAAGCTAATTGTATCAAATGAAAGTCAAACACTTCAAAAATAATTGAATCAAATGAAAGTCAAACACATTCAAATTTAAGCAAATGGAAGTGAAATGCATTCTACAAAGCTAATTGAATCAAATGAAAGTCAAACACATTCACAAAGCTATTTGAATCAAATGAAAGTCAAATACAATCTACAAAGCTAATTGAATCAATTGAAAGTCAAACACAAAACAAAGCTATTTGAATCAAAAATTCAAACACGTTCAAATATATCTATTTAAATCATATGAAAGTGAAATGCATTCTACAAAGCTAATTGAATCAAATTAAAGTCAAACACATTCAAAAAACTATTTGAATCAAATGAAAGTCAAATACATTCTACAAGCTAATTGTATTAAATGAAAGTCAAACACATTCAAAAAGCTATTTGAATCAAATGAAAGTCAAACACATTCAAACAAAGCAATTTAAATCAAATGAAAGTGAAATGAATTCTACAAAGCTAATTGAATCACATGAAAGTCAAACACATTCAAACAAAGCTATTTGAATCAAATGAAAGTGAAATACATTCTACAAAGCTAATTGAATCAGATGAAAGTCAAACACATTCAAACAAAACCTATTTGAATCAAATAAAAGTCAAATACATTATACAAAGCTAATTGAATCTAATGAAAGTCAAACACATTCAAGCAAAGCTATTTGAATCAAATGAAAGTGAAATGCATTCTACAAACCTAATTGAATCAAATGAAAGTCAAACACATTCAAACAAAGCTATTTGAATCATTGAAAGTCAAACACGTTCAAACAAAGCAATTTAAATCAAATGAAAGTGAAATGCATTCTAAAAGTAATTGAATCAAATTAAAGTCAAGCACATTCAAACAAAGCTATTTGAAAAAATGAAATTTAAATACATTCTACAAATCTAATTGTATCAAATGAAAGTCAAACACATTCAAACAAAGCAATTGAATCAAATGAAAGTCAGCTAATTGAATCATTGAAAGTCAAACAAATTCAAACAAAGCTATTTGCATCAAATGAAAGTCAAATATATTCTACAAATCTAATTGAATCAAATGAAATTAAAACACATTCAAACAAAGCTTTTGAATCAAATGAAAGTCAAATACATTGTACAAAGCTAATTGTATCAATGAAAGTCAAACACATTCAAATAAAGCTATTTGAATCAATGAAAGTCAAACACATTCAAACAAAGCTATTGAATCAATGAAGTGAAATACATTCTACAAAGCTAATTGAATCAGATGAAAGTCAACACTTTCAAACAAGGCTATTTGAATCAAATGAAAGTCAAATACATTCTACAAAGGTAATTGTATCAAATGAAAGTCAAACACATTCAAATTTTGAATCAAATGAAAGTCAAACACATTCAAACAAAGTAATTTAAATCAAATGTGAAATGCATTCTACAAAGCTAATGAATCAAATGAAAGTCAAACACATTCAAACAAAGCTATTTGAATCAAATGAAAGTCAAACAATCTACAAAGCTAATTGAATCAATTGAAAGTCAAACACATTCAAACAAAGCTATTTGAATCAAATGAAATTCAAACACGTTCAAATATATCTATTTAAATCATATGAAAGTGAAATGCATTCTACAAAGCTAATTGAATCAAATTAAAGTCAAACACATTCAAACAAACCTATTTGAATCAAATGAAAGTCAAATACATTCTACCAAGCTAATTGTATTAAATGAAAGTCAAACACATTCAATAAAGCTATTTGAATCAAATGAAAGTCAAACACATTCAAACAAAGCAATTTAAATCAAATGAAAAAATGAATTCTACAAAGCTAATTGAATCACATGAAAGTCAAACACATTCAAACAAAGCTATTTGAATCAAATGAAAGTGAAATACATTCTACAAAGCTAATTGAATCAGATGAAAGTCAAACACATTCAAACAAACCTATTTGAATCAAAAAAAGTCAAATACATTATACAAAGCTAATTGAATCTAATGAAAGTCAAACACATTCAAGCAAAGCTATTTGAATCAAATGAAAGTGAAATGCATTCTACAAACCTAATTGAATCAAATGAAAGTCAAACACATTCAAACAAAGCTATTTGAATCATTTGAAAGTCAAACACGTTCAAACAAAGCAATTTAAATCAAATGAAAGTGAAATGCATTCTACAAAAGTAATTGAATCAAATTAAAGTCAAGCACATTCAAACAAAGCTATTTGAAAAAAATGAAATTTAAAACATTCTACAAATCTAATTGTATCAAATGAAAGTCAAACACATTCAAACAAAGCAATTTATTCTACAAATCTAATTGAATCAAATGAAAGTCAAACACATTCAAACAAAGCTAATTGAATCATATGAAAGTCAAAAATTCAAACAAAGCTATTTGCATCAAATGAAAGTCAAATATATTCTACAAATCTAATTGAATCAAATGAAATTAAAACACATTCAAACAAAGCTTTTTGAATCAAATGAAAGTCAAATACATTGTACAAAGCTAATTGTATCAAATGAAAGTCAAACACATTCAAATAAAGCTATTTGAATCAATGAAAGTCAAACACATTCAAACAAGCTATTTGAATCGAATGTAAGTGAAATACATTCTACAAAGCTAATGAATCAGATGAAAGTCAACACTTTCAAACAAGGCTATTTGAATCAAATGAAAGTCAAATACATTCTACAAAGGTAATTGTATCAAATGAAAGTCAAACACATTCAAATAAAGCTATTTGAATCAAATGAAAGTCAAACACATTCAAACAAAGTAATTTAAATCAAATGGAGTGAAATGCATTCTACAAAGCTAATAGAATCAAACAAACACATTCAAACAAAGCTCTTAGAATCAAATGTAAGTCAAATACATTCTACAAAGCTAATTGAATAAGATGAAAGTCAAACACATTCAAACAAACCTATTTAAATCAAATGAAAGTCAAATACAATCTACAAAGGTAATTGAATCAAATGAAAGTCAAACACATTCAAACAAATGTATTTGAATAAAATGAAAGTCAAACACGTTCAAACAAAGCTAATTAAATCAAATGAAAGTGAAATGCATTCTACAAAGCTATTTGAATCAAATGAAAGTCAAACACATTCAAACAAAGCTATTTGCATCAAATTAAAGTCAAATATATTCTACAAAGCTAATTGAATCAAATGAAAGTCAAATACATTCAAACAAAGCTATTTGAATCAAATGAAAGTAAATTACATTCTACAAAGCTAATTGTTTCAAATGAAAGTCAAACACATTCAAACAAAGCTATTTAAATCAAATGAAAGTCAAATTCATTCTACAAATCTAATTGAATCAAATAAAAGTGAAATACATTCAAACAAAGCTATTTGAATCAAATGAAAGTCAAACACGTTCAAACAAAGCTAAAATCAAATGAATGTGAATTGCATTCTATAAAGCTAATTGAATAAAATTAAAGTCAAACACATTTAAACAAAGCTATTTGAATCAAATGAAAGTAAAATACATTCTACAAAGCTAATTGTATCAAATGAAAGTCTAACACATTCGAATAAAGCTATTTGAATCAAATGATAGTCAAACACATTCAAACAAAGAAATTTAAATCAAATGGAAGTGAAATGCATTCTACAAAGCTAATTAAATCAAAAAAAGTCAAATACATTCAAACAAAGCTATTTGCATCAAATGAAGTCAAATATATTTACAAAGCTAATTGAATCAAATTAAAGTCAAATACATTCAAACAAAGCTATTTGAATCAAATGAAAGTAAATTACATTCTACAAAGCTAATTGTATCAAATGAAAGTCAAACACATTCAAACAAACCTATTTGAATCAAATGAAAGTCAAATACATTCTACAAAGCTAATTAAATCAAATGAAAGTCAAACACATTCAAACAAAACTATTTGAATCAAATGAAAGTCAAAACACATTCAAACAAAGCTATTTAAATGAAATGAAAGTGAAATTCATTCTACAAATCTATTGAATCAAATGAAAGTCAAACACATTCAAACAAATTTATTTGCATCAAATGAAAGTCTAATATGTTCTACAAAGCTAATTGAATCAAATGAAAGTCAAACACATTCAAACAAAGCTATTTGAATAAAATGAAAGTCAAATACATTCTACAAAGCTAATTGTATCAAATGAAAGTCAAACACATTCAAATAAAGCTATTTGAATCAAATGAAAGTCAAAAACATTCAAACAAAGCAATTTAAATCAAATGAAAGTGAAATGCATTCTACAAAGCTAATTGAATCACATGAAAGTCAAAACATTCAAACAAAGCTATTTGAATCAAATGAAAGTGAAATACATTCTACAGAGCTAATTGAATCATATGAAAGTCAAACACATTTAAACAAAGCTATTTGAATCAAATGAAAGTCAAATACATTCTACGAAGCTAATTGAATCAGATGAATGTCAAACACATTCAAACAAAGCAATTTAAATCAAATGAAAGTGAAATACATTCTACAAAGCTAATTAAATCACATGAAAGTCATACAAATTCAAACAAAGCTATTTGAATCAAATGAAAGATAAATACATTGTACAAAGCTAATTGAATAAGAAGAAAGTCAAACACATTCAAACAAAGCTATTTGTTAAAAATTAAAGTCAAATACATTCTACAAAGCTAATTGAATCTAATGAAAGTCAAACACATTCAAACAAAGCTATTTGAATCAAATGAAAGTGAAATGCATTCTACAACGCTAATTGAATCAAATGAAAGTCAAACACATTCAAACAAAGCTATTTGATTTAAATGAAAGTCAAACACGTTCAAACAAAGCTATTTAAATCAAATGAAAGTCGGACTCCAAAGGCAACGGGGTCCGACTGGTATCAGCTGACATCCCATAGGGTATATGCAATGGCTCAGGGCAAGAAGAACAAAATAGAAGGACTTGCGAACCACCTTCTACATTATCACTTGTCCTGACCGGGCCAAAAATGCCAAATACAACAGGTGAAATAGGGATCCACCTTTCTTAGCCAGCAAAGACCTACCGCCGGTTCCTTTTAAGGCCAAGCGCGAGATTTTGCACGCTGCTTGTTTAAGGTTGATATTCAGGCGGACCCTGAATCTGGGAAGAAAGTTTTTGTTCCCCAACAATATGTTCCCAAATACAATTGGCTGTATGATGGGACGTACTTGGCTGCCTGTGGGCTAAGTACCGAAATGCCTGAAGGTAGCTGTCCGCTTGTTTTTCGTACTGACTTTGTCACTTGTTGATTTTTCTAACTCTTGATTTCTTGATGCAGCTGAAGCAATGGAGAAAGTTTCTGCCTCAAAAAAGGCGGCAACGCAGCTCGGCGGTTTTGGGCAAGCGCCCAACCGTGGAGTCACCAGCCAACCAGTCGGCTGGGGTAAGACTTCATGATTGAATCCAATCTCCTTATCTCTTTTTTCAGTAAACCCTACTGACTGACTTTGATGCTTGCTTGTAGGGCCATTCGACCCCTCAACCGCCTCCTGAGAAGGCCAGGAAGCAGGCGGGATGGGACACGAGCACCCCTCTTCGTCCTCGAAAACATGTGGCGACCAAACCTGGGTCGTCCCCTGCTGCTAACTTCCCCTTAAGAAAGAATAAGCAACAGGAAAAGGACAAGCGCCCTACAGAGAAAAACAAGGAGAAGGCGTCTGATGGTAACTTTGTTTTCACAAATTCTTTGAAAATTTCTTTAACTTTGTCAGTCGGATATTAACCATTCGCCACTTTTTGCAGACGCTCATCCTCCTCGGCTAGACCTTGCTGCCATAGCTAGACTATACTGCAGGCCGTCCCTTCTCAAGAGAAGGAAACGGTTAGAGGGTTCGGCACCTTTAACCTAGATGGCATTGTCGCCTTGTTGGCCGAGGTATCTTTAAGTTCTCACAAACTCTGCTTCATTTTGAGAGACGAACCTTTAGCTGACCGACTGTTCTTTTGTTTTTGATTAGTCGATGCTGCGGGTGCACGGTCTCTGTCGGCCCATCCAAGAAAAGAACAAAGAGGTAAAGTTTGCCATAGAGCACGCCGCCTCCACCATGGACAAGGCCATGTTTTCTATTTTTCAAAATGAAGTCTTGACAAATGAAATATTGCTTGCACAGGCGGCTGCGAATCAGCAAGTCAAGGACGACTTGGAGGCGGCCAAAGAAAAAATAAAGGAGCTCAAGCTCGAAGTCTACGAGAACTAGGGGAAGGCCGATACCCATGACGAGGCTGTGAAGGCGGCGGAGGGCCTGAAAACCAGCAACGCCTGCCTGAAGCAGCGCCTGGCCAACCAGGAAAGGCAGCTGGCCCAAAAGTATAAGTCGAGGTTTGAAGAGGAGAAGAAAGCCCTGGTCGCTGACATGATGGAAGACTGTAGCGCCATCATGAAAATGACCTAGGACCGCCTCTACCCAGACACCAACTACTCAACATGGGGAGCCAGTTTGCCGCCTGCACTCTG